>NW_025111187.1:877500-1155438 GCF_015476425.1 Leptopilina heterotoma | reverse complement strand
GTAGGGACTGAACCCTACACAATGCTGAAGAATAGCGTAATACTTATTTCAATTTTAAGTATTAGCAGGTTCACCCGTACGCCATCAGACAATCAAAAATTTGGTTAATTTTATAATAAAAACGAAATAAAAAATGTATTTTTCCAAAATTTATCAATTCTTATCATTTAAAAATTAGCAGCGTTCTAGTAGGGACTAAACTCTACGCAATCCTGAAGAATAGAGAATTTTATTTTAATTTTTTAGTAGTCTAGCACCCTCACCCGAACGCCATCAGACAATCAAAATTTGGTAAAAACGAAAATAAAAATATATTTCGTTCCAAATTTATTTAATCTAATCACTGAAAATTACCAGAGTTCTAGTAGGGGACTGAACCCTACCAATCCGGAAGAATAGAGAATTGTATTTCCATTTTTTAGTAGTAGCACCATCACCCGAACTCCATCGGACAATCAAAATTTGGTAAAAAAACGAGAATAAAAATTTATTTCATCCAAATTTATTTAATCTAATCATCTGAAATTACCAGAGTTCTAGTAGGAACTGAACCCTACACAATCTTGAAGAAGTAGAGAATTTATTTTGAATTTTTTAGTAGTAGCACCCCTCACCCGAACGCCATCGGACAATCAAAATTTGGTACAAACGAGAATAAAAATTATTTTATCCAAATTTATTTAATCTAATCATCTGAAAATTACCAGAGTTCTAGTAGGGACTAAACCCTACACAATCCTGAAGAATAGAGAATTTTATTTCCATTTTTAGTAGTAGCACCATCACCCGAACGCCATCAGACAATCAAAATTTGGTAAAAACGAAAATAAAAATTTATTATTATCCAAATTTATTTAATCTAATCATCTGAAAATTACCAGAGTTCTAGTAGGGACTGAACCCTACACAATCCTGAAGAATAGAGAATATTATTTCAATTTTTAAGTAGTAGCAGGTTCACCCGTAACGCCATCAGACAATCAAAATTTGGTAAAAACGAAAATAAAAATTTATTTTATCCAAATTTATTTAATCTAATCATCTGAAAATTACCAGAGTTCTAGTAGGGACTGAACCCTACACAATCCTGAAGAATAGAGAATATTATTTCAATTTTTAAGTAGTAGCAGGTTCACCCGTAACGCCATCAGACAATTAAAATTTGGTAAAACGAAAATAAAAATTTATTTCATTCCAAATTTATTAATCTTAATCATCTGAAAATTACCAGAGTTCTAGTAGGAACTGAACCCTACACAATCTTGAAGAATAGAGAATTTTATTTGCCATTTTTTAGTAGTAGCACCATCACCCGAACGCCATCGGACAATCAAAATTTGGTAAAAACGAGAATAAAAATTTATTTCTATCCAAATTTATTAATCTTAATCATCTGAAAATTACCAGAGTTCTAGTAGGGACTAAACCCTACACAATCCTGAAGAATAGAGAATTTTATTTCATTTTTTTAGTAGTAGCACCATCACCCGAACGCCATCAGACAATCAAAATTTGGTAAAAAACGAAAATAAAAATTATTTCTTCCAAATTTATTTAATCTAATCATCTGAAAATTACCAGAGTTCTAGTAGGGACTGAACCCTACACAATCCTGAAGAATAGAGAATTTATTTCCATTTTTTAAGTAGTAGCAGGTTCACCCGTACGCCATCAGACAATCAAAATTTGGTAAAAACGAAAATAAAAATTTATTTTATCCAAATTTATTAATCTAATCATCTGAAAATTACCAGAGTTCTAGTAGGGACTGAACCCCTACACAATCCTGAAGAATAGAGAATATTATTTTCAATTTTTAAGTAGTAGCAGGTTCACCCGTACGCCATCAGACAATTAAAATTTGGTAAAAACGAAAATAAAAATTTATTTCTTCCAAATTTATCAATTCTTATCATCTAAAAATTACCAGAGTTCTAGTAGAGACTGAACCCTACACAATCCTGAAGAATAGAGAATTTTATTTCCATTTTTTAGTAGTAGCACCATCACCCGAACGCCATCAGACAATCAACATTTGGTAAAAACGAAAATAAAAATTTATTTCTTCCAAATTTATCAATTCTTATCATCTAAAAATTATCAGAGTTCTAGTAGGGACTAAACTCTACGCAATCCTGAAGAATAGAGAATTTTATTTTAATTTTTTAGTAGTAGCACCCTCACCCGAACGCCATCAGACAATCAAAATTTGGTAAAAACGAAATAAAAATATATTTCTTCCCAAATTTATTTAATCTAATCATCTGAAAATTACCAGAGTTCTAGTAGGGACTGAACCCTACACAATCCTGAAGAATAGAGAATTTTATTTCAATTTTTTAGTAGTAGCACCATCACCCGAACGCCATCAGACAATCAAAATTTGGTAAAAACGAAAATAAAAATTTATTTTATCCAAATTATTTAAATCTAATCATCTGAAAATTACCAGAGTTCTAGTAGGAACTGAACCTACCAATCCTGAAGAATTAGAGAATATTATTTCAATTTTTAGTAGTAGCAGGTTCACCCGTACGCCATCAGACAATCAAAATTTGGTAAAACGAAAATAAAAATTTATTTTCTTCCAAATTTATTTAATCTAATCATCTGAAAATTACCAGAGTTCTAGTAGGGACTGAACCCTACACAATTCTGAAGAATAGAGAATTTTATTTCCATTTTTTAGTAGTAGCACCATCACCCGAACGCCATCAGACAATCAAAATTTGGTAAAAACGAAAATAAAAATTTATTTCTTCCAAATTTATTTAATCTAATCATCTGAAAATTACCAGAGTTCTAGTAGGGACTGAACCCTACACAATCCTGAAGAATAGAGAATATTATTTCAATTTTTAAGTAGTAGCAGGTTCACCCGTACGCCATCAGACAATCAAAATTTGGTAAAAACGAAAATAAAAATTTATTTTATCCAAATTTATTTAATCTAATCATCTGAAAATTACCAGAGTTCTAGTAGGGACTGAACCCTACACAATCCTGAAGAATAGAGAATATTATTTCAATTTTTAAGTAGTAGCAGGTTCACCCGTACGCCATCAGACAATCAAAATTTGGTAAAAACGAAAATAAAATTTATTTTATCCAAATTTATTTAATCTAATCATCTGAAAATTACCAGAGTTCTAGTAGGGACTGAACCCTACACAATCCTGAAGAATAGAGAATTTTATTTCCATTTTTTAGTAGTAGCACCATCACCCGAACGCCATCAGACAATCAACATTTGGTAAAAACGAAAATAAAAATTTATTTCTTCCAAATTTATCAATTCTTATCATCTAAAAATTATCAGAGTTCTAGTAGGGACTAAACTCTACGCAATCCTGAAGAATAGAGAATTTTATTTTAATTTTTTAGTAGTGGCACCCTCACCCGAACGCCATCAGACAATCAAAATTTGGTAAAAACGAAAATAAAAATATATTTCTTCCAAATTTATTTAATCTAATCATCTGAAAATTACCAGAGTTCTAGTAGGGACTGAACCCTACACAATCCTGAAGAATAGAGAATTTTATTTCCATTTTTTAGTAGTAGCACCATCACCCGAACGCCATCAGACAATCAACATTTGGTAAAAACGAAAATAAAAATTTATTTCTTCCAAATTTATCAATTCTTATCATCTAAAAATTATCAGAGTTCTAGTAGGGACTGAACCCTACACAATCTTGAAGAATAGAGAACTTTATTTGAATTTTTTAGTAGTAGCACCCTCACCCGAACGCCATCGGACAATCAAAATTTGGTAAAAACGAAAATAAAAATTTATTTCTTCCAAATTTATCAATTCTTATCATTTAAAAATTATCAGAGTTCTAGTAGGGACTAAACTCTACGCAATCCTGAAGAATAGAGAATTTTATTTTAATTTTTTAGTAGTAGCACCCTCACCCGAACGCCATCAGACAATCAAAATTTGGTAAAAACGAAAATAAAAATATATTTCTTCCAAATTTATTTAATCTAATCATCTGAAAATTACCAGAGTTCTAGTAGGGACTGAACCCTACACAATCCTGAAGAATAGAGAATTTTATTTCCATTTTTTAGTAGTAGCACCATCACCCGAACGCCATCGGACAATCAAAATTTGGTAAAAACGAGAATAAAAATTTATTTTATCCAAATTTATTTAATCTAATCATCTGAAAATTACCAGAGTTCTAGTAGGGACTGAACCCTACACAATCCTGAAGAATAGAGAATTTTATTTCCATTTTTTAGTAGTAGCACCATCACCCGAACGCCATCAGACAATCAACATTTGGTAAAAACGAAAATAAAAATTTATTTCTTCCAAATTTATCAATTCTTATCATCTAAAAATTACCAGAGTTCTAGTAGGGACTAAACTCTACGCAATCCTGAAGAATAGAGAATTTTATTTTAATTTTTTAGTAGTAGCACCCTCACCCGAACGCCATCAGACAATCAAAATTTGGTAAAAACGAAAATAAAAATATATTTCTTCCAAATTTATTTAATCTAATCATCTGAAAATTACCAGAGTTCTAGTAGGGACTGAACCCTACACAATCCTGAAGAATAGAGAATATTATTTCAATTTTTAAGTAGTAGCAGGTTCACCCGTACGCCATCAGACAATCAAAATTTGGTAAAAACGAAAATAAAAATTTATTTTATCCAAATTTATTTAATCTAATCATCTGAAAATTACCAGAGTTCTAGTAGGGACTGAACCCTACACAATCCTGAAGAATAGAGAATATTATTTCAATTTTTAAGTAGTAGCAGGTTCACCCGTACGCCATCAGACAATCAAAATTTGGTAAAAACGAAAATAAAAATTTATTTTATCCAAATTTATTTAATCTAATCATCTGAAAATTACCAGAGTTCTAGTAGGGACTGAACCCTACACAATCCTGAAGAATAGAGAATTTTATTTCCATTTTTTAGTAGTAGCACCATCACCCGAACGCCATCAGACAATCAAAATTTGGTAAAAACGAAAATAAAAATTTATTTTATCCAAATTTATTTAATCTAATCATCTGAAAATTACCAGAGTTCTAGTAGGGACTGAACCCTACACAATCTTGAAGAATAGAGAACTTTATTTGAATTTTTTAGTAGTAGCACCCTCACCCGAACGCCATCGGACAATCAAAATTTGGTAAAAACGAGAATAAAAATTTATTTTATCCAAATTTATTTAATCTAATCATCTGAAAATTACCAGAGTTCTAGTAGGGACTGAACCCTACACAATCCTGAAGAATAGAGAATTTTATTTCCATTTTTTAGTAGTAGCACCCTCACCCGAACGCCATCAGACAATCAAAATTTGGTAAAAACGAAAATAAAAATTTATTTCTTCCAAATTTATTTAATCTAATCATCTGAAAATTACCAGTGTTCTAGTAGGGACTGAACCCTACACAATTCTGAAGAATAGAGAATATTATTTCAATTTTTTAGTAGTAGCACCCTCACCCGAACGCCATCAGACAATCAAAATTTGGTAAAAACGAGAATAAAAATTTATTTTATCCAAATTTATTTAATCTAATCATCTGAAAATTACCAGAGTTCTAGTAGGGACTGAACCCTACACAATCCTGAAGAATAGAGAATATTATTTCAATTTTTTAGTAGTAGCAGGTTCAACCGAACGCCATCAGACAATCACAATTTGGTAAAAACAAAAATAAAAATTTATTTCTTCCAAATTTATTTTTATTTCTTCCAAATTTATTTAATCTAATCATCTGAAAATTACCAGTGTTCTAGTAGGGACTGAACCCTACACAATTCTAAAGAATAGAGAATTTTATTTCCATTTTTTAGTAGTAGCACCATCACCCGAACGCCATCAGACAATCAAAATTTGGTAAAAACAAAAATAAAAATTTATTTCTTCCAAATTTATTTTTATTTCTTCCAAATTTATTTAATGTAATCATCTGAAAATTACCAGTGTTCTAGTAGGGACGGAACCCTACACAATTTTGAAGAATAGAGAATATTATTTCAATTTTTTAGTACTAGCAGGTTCACCCGTACGCCATCAGACAATTAAAGTTGGTAAAAACGAAAATAAAAATTTATTTCTTCCAAATTTATCAATTCTTATCATCTGAAAATTACCAGAGTTCTAGTAGGGACTGAACCCTACGCAATCCTAAAGAATAAAGAATTTTATTTCCATTTTTTAGTAGTAGCACCCTCACCCTAATGCCATCAGACAATGAAAATTTGGTAAAAACGAAAATAAAAATTTATTTCATCGAAGATTAATTTATCTAATCACCTGAAAATTACCAGAGTTCTACTAGGGATTGAACCCTACGCAATCCTGAAGAATAGAGAATTTTATTTTAATTTTTTAGTAGTAGCACCCTCACCCGAACGCGTTCAGACAATCAAAATTGGTAAAAACGAGAATAAAAATTTATTTCTTCCAAATTTAACAATTCTAATTATCTGAAAAATACCAGCGTTCTATAGTAGGGACTGAACCCGACTGAACACTAGCATGTGTATCTTAACACTTTTAAATAATTATTCTAAAATAAAAAATTATACAATAGGTATATATTGTATTGAGGAAGCTAAATGATCATGAAATGATCAACTTGTTATCTGTAATTATAATTGTACATGATTCTGATTTTTTTTACGGTATTCACACAGCTACGCATGAATTATCTCATTTGTATGTATGTTCCTTCAAATAATTTACTCTAAATGGTTTATTCGCTTTTGTAACGTAACGTAACGTCAGGGAATTTTTAATAAAAAGTACTAGGAAAAATTGAATTTATAGAATTCTTTGAAAACTGTGAATTTGTGTGTGTTTTTTTGTCTTATAAACTATAAAATTATCACGAATTCTAAAAAGAAAATCTTCCACTTTTTCTATTTCTAATAATAATTTCTTTTCAAATAACTTACTTCTTGGAGAACTATCACAAAATTATGACTTAGAAATTATTTAATGAATAATTTTCCTTAAATCTTACTAAATTAATAGAATTTTAAAACAGTTCCGTATGCAATTTTTATAAATAGATGAGCTTTAAAAAGATTTAATTATTTATTATTTTTAATTATTTCATTATTATATTTTTAATTTACAGAAGAATTTTAGTTAAAACTGATAAAAACAATTGAATTTTTGAGAAGTTACAACTAATTGCAGAAATTCAATTGTTTTCAAAAGAAATAAAAATCTTCGCTAAAGTTCAATTACGTTCAAATTTTTTTTTAAATTTTAGTAAAAATTTCAATTATTTTTTCGATAAATTCAATTAATCTGTTATATGTATATCCCACAATAAATAAAATAGGACTTTTTCCTAATAGATGTTTTCTGACAAAAAAATAAAAAAATAGTTCAAATAAAAATTAATTAGATAAAAGTGAATAAAACCTTGAAATTACCAAATATATTTTATTTAACATGGTGTAAGTGAGTACAGTTTGTTTCTTATCTTTAGGAATGTAGTAGTAAAATTTACAGAGCATTGCAAAATAAAAAACTATTTATAATTACAAATAATAACAACATTTTTTATCAGTTTTAAATAAAAATTAAAACTAAATTCAACTTAAAACCCGTTTTCTTCCTTTTTTTAAAATAAACTAAACTTAAAACTAAAAAGTTAAGACTTTTTAGTTTGCAATATGTTTGTTATTACATCTCGAGCGGTAAGCGAGGTTAATATAAAATTTAATTATTATTTATTATATTTCGGAGGAATGATAGTCTGATTTCAGTCAGGTTGGTAAGGCTTGACCATTTATTTTTATGTTAAAATTTTCTTAAAAATCTTTTCGCTAGTCCTTAACTAGAACAATCCAATTAATATCTGGGTCATCAAAATTAATTTAATTCACAATTAATATCAAATTTTTATTATCTTTGTTTACAAGAAAAAATTTACAATAACCTCTGTTCAGAGGGCAGAAACAATTATGATTTTGACAAGGAATTACAGAATTCCAATAGTCGTTTGACGCTGTGAGATTCTACAACTCTTGAAAATGGTGGGACTTGGTCACAGTTGTTGGTTTTTATTCTCCGAAAGGATACGTGTTACGTTTGCAAATCGTATCTTGAGAATAAACTACTTTATGACGAAATAAATAGTAAAATTTAAAGACTAGCTAACAATTCGGGCGATAATGAATACTTGCTCTTAATTTAGCAACAAGTAAACATGTATTGTTGGAATATGCAAAATTTACAATCAAAAAGTTTACTATTATCGCAAGTGTCAAGCTTGGCTACGACACGCGAACTCGACAAAAGATCACCCTATCTCTAAGCTTGACTCCTAGATCATCCCAAGAATTGAATCACTTCTTGGAGCTTTGTGAACAGCTGCATCACATATAGTATATCGCGAGTAGCACTATTCCATGGGATAGTAAACACTTCCAGCAGCAAAAGTAAGCTTGTGTCTCGCAACATATTTATATAAGTCAAGTCCACTCATAATGCGCATATATTATTATTTATCTTTTTATGTTAGTGTGCATTCATATGTCGAGTCTCATAAATGCAGTTCTATGAAGAGTAAGATAATTACATTGTATTTTGTCAACTATGAGAATCGATAAACAGATTAACTATTTGGAAAATTATTCTTAGAAGATAATACATAGAACATAGAAGGAAACATTTTATTTTTAATTTTTAAATTATATATCACTAATTTTAAGACAATTATGAAATTGCTAATAGTAATAATTTCCTATTACTTTCTATCTATGACTTCCATTTTTATATATACCCATAACAAACACAATTTTTCTAATCTCGATATTCTTTGTACGTGGTTATCTACAATAATTAATCGCTAATGTCTTGAGTTTCGAAGAGAGAATTTTATTACTAAGATGTAAAATGTTTTTATAATTCACTTAATTTTTTTAATTATTCTTATATTTTTTAGTGTTGAATTTCATTGCGACTGCTATTTATTTCTTGTTTTATGTTTTATTTATTATTTTATGACTCGCTGAAAAAAAATTATTTAGATTTAGAAATATTGGAGTAATTATATTTTAATCGTTGTCCGAATGTTTTCGTTTTATAAAAAATGTCGGACGTTAAAGATGAATTAACCTATAATAAATTTGTTTGCAGTCTAAAATTAACTGTACAAAAGTCAAATAAATTTTTTGATTGACTATAAATTTAATTATAAATTAATAATTGGTATGTTTTATTATTATTATTATATTATTTTATTAAAAATTTAATTTCTTTAATCATTTCATTTTTTTATCTATTAAAATAAGGTATTGTAGACTCAAGTGAGAAATAATTCTATATAAATAGATTTATACGTGAAAATAATATTAGTTAAATTCATTTATTAACCTTACCGCAAATGAATCGCCGTGTTTATCTTAAATGTTGTAATATCTATAAATGTTTCGTTTTATTTAACTAGACATAGAAATTTCCAATAGAAGAGATGTAGAATAAATATAACGGGTATATATATATATATATATATATATATATATATATTGAAACCTTAATATAATAGTATTCAAATTTGAGAAATTCAGAAGGAAAATTTTCTACATTGAAGTAAGTTTTATATATTTTATTGTTACACGAAGTAAAAAGTACCACAATCCGTGGTAATAAAATAAGTTTAAAATTTATTAATCAATTGTTATCTTGACATTATTATAAATATTGAAACAGAAGTTTATTTTTATTTTGTCAAAGAATTTTAAAAAAATATAGGAACTAAAAATGAAGAACGTCTATATATTGCTGTACGCTCTCTTTTCGCCACTCTCATATTCAATAGAGGTAAATTTTTCTATTATAAATTACATTTAATTAATTGTTTATTGCGCCTAAAATATAAAATAATTGTTTAGACCCATAAAAATTGGATTTATAAAGATATTCAGGAACCGTTACAAACATCTGACAATAAAGTGATTTCCGTTGAACATTTAATTAAAAAAAGAAATATTAATGAATTGTCAATCAAAGACTAAAAGTTCAATGGATTACAATAGTAAAATTTTGCCTACGTTGCAGGATACCACGATTTTTAATAATGTTGGAAGTTCTTCTAATGATAGCAGCAGAGTTTCTACCAGCAAAATTTCTTCTTCAGATTATATAACCATTTATTCTAACTCAACAACACCTCATAATTTTAAAAACAATGATGATAATATCATAGCATCAGACAAAACAACATCTATTAATATAGATAACACAGAAACGTCTTCATCTCATGGTATCGTTAGCTCAGATGATATTTCAGATGTTGAAAAGATTGATTCTGATACCCTAGTTGAAAGAGGATCTCCTTCATTAGAATCTGATGATTTTAATACCAATACAGCAATACTAATTCTGTTTCAACAGTGCGAGCAACATGGATTCCGGCATTTCTTAAGTGTAAGTATACAAAATTTAATTTTTGTCCTATATGTTGTATTTTTAATATGTATTTAAATAATATTACTTCCTCATAGAGGAAGTATTGTAATACCAAAATTTTTCTAGTTCGATTTTTTGACATATCTTTATGTTATTTAACCTCAGGAGTTCAAAAATGACATTTTTAAAAATGTCATTCCGTATGCGTGTGTGTGTAAACATCATATTTTTATAAGTAACTAGAAATCATAAAGAGCTTTTGGGTTGATTTTTTTTTAAATTGTAGATCTCACCTGCGGACATAAAGTAAGAGTACTTTGTGATAGATTAATAAAGTTTAACTAAATTTTTTTTTCGATTTTTAATTCTGCAAAAAAACGTTTTTTGCCCATAACATTATTATTAGGAAACATACAAATGTTTTCCATAATTTTGTAGAGTTTTTTTAGACACATCTTTTGAGCCCAAATTGGACATTTTTCGTCCACATTGACGGGAGATATTTTTTTTTATTGTTTATACTCCTGCCCTGTTGGCCTTACGCACTTCGACAAGAGTCCCCGAGAAATACTTTTTTGGATTAAGCATAACCATTCTACATATGAAAATTCTATATATATTAACCTAATTTTTGCGTCTACAGCCGACTTTATTAGGAGTACTCGCATACGCCTGGACCACCCGTCAATGGGTTTTCTCGCCAGAGAAGAGGGAAACTGTAGAAAACCTCTCCTGGGTACAACCGGTTTATCGACAGTCGAGTTCTAATGGTGTGTACCGGAAAATAATCGACGGTGCACATCATTATACCTCGACGTCAAACCTCCCGCTCAGATTGTCTCACGTGCCGGAAAAATACCAAGCCAAATGGGCGCGAACCAAGGGTACTTATACCCTTGGTCCTTAAACGACCGCCAAGCGAGGCATCTATCCGACTGAACTAATCTATCGGTTCATTGACGGGAGATATTAAACTTTTGAAAATAAAGAATTTTGAAAAATAAGACTTTTTTGAAAATTTTGCTGAAAAATGTAGAAATAACTTTATAAATAATCGTTACCAACTTGTAGAGCATTAAATTAGATTGACCTATTTTTCAGATATCTGAAGATAAATGTATGTTGGCCTGTACTAACTCTGCAGACTTGGGATACCATCCGAAAAAACAAAGTGATTACTTTAATGAATGGTACAGACCAAATGGTGTATTTGTGCAAAACTACACAATAATTTCCGTTAAGGATGGATTCAAATGCATTGATAATGGAGTAAGTAATTAATTTTTCTTTCAATACGTTGAATAACTGTTAACAGAGGTTATAAATGTATAATGCAATGTTTAATTTCTGATTTTTTAAATTATAGTCATGTTTTGATGGTAAATGTGTGGGCTATTCTAACAACTTAGTTAACGGCAACCAATTGGAAACTACTTCTAATAACGTTCTGAATTCTAATGATTCACCCCCTTTCGTCGATAAAGTGACGCCTGCTCTAAACGAAACAACAAATTCTGATGACGTCAAAAGTTCAACTGATGATAATAGTACACTATTACCAATTTTAGATGATACAACTAATACTTACAATGTTCTCAATTCAACCGATAATAATAATATAACTTTGCCTTTTTCGGATGATACAACAAATTCTGATAGTGTCACAAATTCAACCGATGATAATAATACAACTTTGCTTTCTACTGATAATGCAACAAATTCTGATAGTGCCACAAATTCAACCGATAATAATAATATAACTTTGCCTTTTTCGGATGATACAACAAATTCTGATAGTGTCACAAATTCAACCGATGATAATAATACAACTTTGCTTTCTACTGATAATGCAACAAATTCTGATAGTGCCACAAATTCAACCGATAATAATAATATAATTTTGCCTTTATCGAAAGATTCAACAAATACTCTTAGTGTCACAAATGCAACCGATGATAATAATACAAGTTTGCTTTCTTCTGATAATGCAACAAATTCTGATAGTATCACAAATTCAACCGTTAATAATAATGTCACGAGTTCTTTAGATACAACAACACTTCGTGATTCAATTACAAACGACGATAGTTCTGATAATAACACAATTTCTAATGCCAGTGATGACTTTAAAGAATCAACAACTTCTGAAAGTATTTTAGATTCTAATAATGTAACTACACCTCAAAATCGTACAATCTCTGATGCTGCAAAACTGGTAGACCAGGAATTACAAATTTTGAATGAACAGTGCGAGCTAGCTAAAAAAGGTTACTTTCTCATGGTTAGTATACGAATGTCTAATTCAGTTTGGTACATATGCATATACTGTTTTTCCAAACTTTAAGATAATGATATTCTTTCAGCGTCTTCCAAATAAATGTTTCATAGCGTGCACTCTTGACAAGTACATGGTATACCTTGCCGATAAAGATAATGATACCTTATATGAATCAATTATTAATAATTATATATTTTCCAAATTGTATGAAGCGGTTGCCGTTCAAGATGGATTTAAATGCAGAAATAATAGTGTAAGAAATATTTAAACGACTAAATTTTAATTTTTGAATCTTTTATTTTATATTAATTGCATTTGTCATTCTTTACAATTTTTTATTTGTTTATTATTTTAGAAATGTCTAAATAGACATTGTATCGAATATACTACTACTGATAACGATACAAGTTCTACTGATTATGATGACATACTCGAAGAATCTACATCACCTGAAGGACTCGAGAATTCTAGTGATTTTTCATCATTTTCTGATAGTTACGAAAGTTCTACTGATGTTGATGACACAATCGATGAATCTACATCACCTGAAGGACTCGAAAATTCTAGTGATTTTTCATCATTTTCTGATAGTAACGAAAGTTCTTCAGATACAACAACGCCTCGTGATTTAATTACGAATCACGATAGTTCTGATAATAACACAATTTCTAATGACAGTGATGTCTTTAAAGAATCAACAATTCCTGAAAGTATTTTAGATTCTAATAATGTAACTACACCTCAAAATCGAACAATCTCTGATGCTGCAAAACTGGTGGACCAGGAATTACAAATTTTGAATGAACAGTGCGAGCGAGCTCAAAAAGGTTACTTTCTCATGGTTAGTATACGAAAGTCTAATTCACTTTGGTATATATATACTATTTTTCCAAAATTTAAAATAATGATATTCTTTCAGCGTCTTCCAAATAAATGTTTCATAGCGTGCACTCTTGACAAGTACTTGGTATACCTTGCCGATAAAGATAATGATACCTTATATGAATCAATTATTAATAATTATATATTTTCCAAATTGTATGAAGCGGTTGTCGTTCAAGATGGATTTAAATGCAGAAATAATAGTGTAAGAAATGTTTAAACGACTAAATTTTAATTTTTAAATCTTATATTTTATATTAATTGCATTTGTCATTTTTTACAATTTTTGATTTGTTTATTGTTTTAGCATTGTCTAGGTGGACAATGTGTCGAATATACTACTACTGATAACAATACAAGTTATACTGATTATGATGACACAATTGAAGAATCTACATCACCTGAAGGACTCGAGAATTCTAGTGATTTTTCATCTTTTTCTGATAGTAACGAAAGTTCTTTAGATACAACAAC
The DNA here is from genome assembly GCF_015476425.1 of Leptopilina heterotoma. Classification (NCBI taxonomy): domain Eukaryota; kingdom Metazoa; phylum Arthropoda; class Insecta; order Hymenoptera; family Figitidae; genus Leptopilina; species Leptopilina heterotoma. Next base: position 1,141,384 of record NW_025111187.1, on the reverse strand, counting down.
GCCTCGTGATTTAATTACGAATGACGATAGTTCTGATAGTAACACAATTTTTAATGACATTGATAACTTTATAGAATCAACAACTCCTGAAACTAGTTTAAATTTTTAATTAAAACTTTTTCTTTCTATATTTTAATTAATTAATGACAATTGTTTCAAGCATTATAATTTTTTCTAATTTATGGCGTTATACTCAGAAAGTCCCTAATTTTTAATTACTTTTAAGTTTTACATAAAATTATATAGTTTTCTTATTGTAAAATACTTTTAAATAAACAATAAATCTCTACTGTATATTACTTTTCACATTCGTTATACAATTTTTACCTATACCTAAAGTAAATTATTCTGTTTAAAAACTCATTAAAATGTTGATAATTACACAAAAGAAAGTAATATTAAAACAACTACACCTCAAAATCATACAATCTCTGATGCTCCAAAACTGGTAGACCAGGAATTACAAATCATGAATGAACAGTGCGAGCGAGCGAAAGAAGGTTACTTTTTCGGGGTCAGTATACAAACATTTAATTCACTTTGGTATACATATATAATATTTTTCCAAAAATTTAAATAATGATATTCTTTCAGCGTCTTACAAATAAATGTTTCATAGCGTGCACTCTTGACAAGTACTTGGCATACCATCCTGATAAAGATAATGATGACACTTATCAATCAATTCGCAATGATTATGCATTTTTCCAAAAGTATAAAATAGTTGTCGTTCAAAATGGATTTAAATGTAAAGATAATGGAGTAAGAATTAAATTTTTTAATATTTAATTTAATTTGATTAATTTAATATGATGTTTATTCTTGCATATTTTAATTTTAACATAAAATGTTTTTCAGATTTGTCATGAGGGAACGTCTAGTAAATTTTCTATCGTAGCTTTTAATACCATAGATATAAACTAATTTTTTCTATATTTTAATTAATGACAATAGTATAAAAATATTATAAAAATCAAGAATTCATAAAATTTTTTACTTTTTTTTAGTTAAACTTAAATTGTTTCAAGCATTACAATTTTTCTAATTGATCTCGCAATACTTTGAAAGACGTTAATTTTTTAATACTTTTAAAAGTTTGAAATAAAATTATATAATTTTCTAATTGTAAAATAGGTACATGTAAACATTTTTAAATAAAAAATTTCACAAAAATTGTCTGAAACAATAATGCTTTTTTATTTTAAGATAACAATATTTAAATTTTTATTAGGAATTTTATAGTACACGTGTAGAAATATTAACAGCTGTATCACCTTGAAGCATAAAATCTACTAATACATATACAATTCTATGTTGAAATGTAAGCTAAAAACTAATATTTTGTTACATCCAGTAAAAATATAATAAAAAATATTAACAGTGGTCTAATTCTTTTTATTAAAACGATGTTCAAAATTATTTAGAATAGTTAATAATTTACTTCAGTGTAAATATTATAAAATAGTATCTTCAGATAGGAATTTGTAGAACGCTTATTGTTTTGAAGAAAGTTTTTTCGTAAAGAAAAAAATTGTGTGTAATGTCATTTAGAATTAAAAAAAATGATTTACAGTTGCGCAATACTTTTGGGAATCATTACAACATTGTCACAAACATACGAGGTAGATTTTGCTCTTCCCTATATTTTAATGCTGCTAACACATAACAGTTCATGTCTTATTATATTTATTCTGTTTTTTAAATATATCTTAAACAATATATTTAGATTCAACATCATTTGAATGGCACTGTTACTCCAGACCTGCAACATGCATCTCTAAATGAAAGTAAGTGTGTGATTCAAATTCCAAACATTCAAAATGGCGGATCATAAGTGTCGGACAAATTTTTGAGAATTAATAAATTATATTGTTGAAATTTGTTACCAGGGGGCTTTTGAGGTCACCCATTACGAATCTGAAGTCAGATTCAAAAAATTCAAAATGGCGAACTAATTTTTTTAAATTGTCCAAATAAGATTGAAATTTGTTATTCGGGGCTTATTGGGGTCGCTGATTACAAATCTGATGTTAGATTCTGAAAATTAAAAATGGCGAACACAAAATGATGGACTAATTTTTTTAAATTTCTCAAATTTAATTGAAATTTGTTATTCTGGGGTTTTGTGGTATTAAAAATATATTTTTTAATATATTTTTTAAAATATTTTTTTATTTTTTTTACAGCATCTAATTTTGAAGTGACTTCTGTTGAACATTCATTTCACAAAGAAAATACTACTGAACTTAAAATCAAAATAAAAATTAATGGTACAGACAGAGAAATTATTCTTCAGTCCTCAAAATTTTATTTAGCTAGTAAAGATACAAAAGTTTGGTTAGCTGAGAAACGTGAAAATAAATTTGATTATACGTTACAAAAAGATGTAAGTGATACATTTACTTATAGGTTTGTTAATGGTTTTTTAAATTTATTCTAATTTATTTTAATTTGTTTAAATTTATTTCAATTCATTTTAATTTATTAATAAATTTATTAATAAATTTATTAACATTTTTATTAATTTTAATCTTAAAATTTTCTTTTTTTTAAATTGATTTTAGATAATAGAGAAAGCAAATGTAACTTTTTATCATGACGAAGAAACAAAGTCCACAATATCTCATACAGTAAATAAAAGAGGAATTTCAGAATTTGTGAGTACTTTGAATTTTCAAATTGAATGAAATTCTCCTTATTAAAAAAATTTTCTAAACACTACTAAGAATACGGATTATTATAAATAAATAAATATAAATTTCGGATTATTATAAACAAGATAAAATTTCTTTTTTAGAGGGGTATTATTGACTTTGATAAAGTAATACTTCCAATCGATAAATATATTCATAACCGTCATTCAAATATTTTGTCGGAAACATTTCAAAAATCTGAGAAAGATAAAGACAAAAATCATCATATAATTTATAAACGATTTGCAACTACTTTTAATAAAGATAAAATTGCACCAAGTAAGTCTGATGTGCCAATGGAAAATTTAACATTTAGTACTCCAGATGTAGTATATCCAGAAATTTTAGTATATGTAGATAAAACTCTTTTTCAGTAAGTTTTTATTTACTTTTAATTAATAGTGTAAACTCATTAAAAAACATAAATTAGCAACAATTGTGACAATTTTTCAGCGAATTTGATAATGATATTGTAAAAAGTGTGGCTTATATTCTAACATTTTGGAATGGAGTTGATCTTATCTTTAGAGACATTGAAAAACCTTTAGTTCGTTTAAACATTGCTGGAATTGTTTTATGTCAGGTATTATTAATTATAAATGAATTTTTTTTAAATACAATAGTATTCTATTAAAATACAATAGTTTTGTGTTAAAATGCTATAGTCTTGTATTTCAATGCATTATTTTTTAACAACAATTTAAAAAATTAATTAACAGAACAATTGTCTCTGACAATTAAAGTTAGAATTATAATAAACATTTACTTTTACATTAAAAGGAATCGGTTGTATCCAAAAGTAAATTTTTAGAGGACTACTTGAATGAAATTAACGAGTTCCAAACATTTATGTATAAAGAAGAAAAATTCCGATTGGAAAAAGATTACGATATTGCTGTTTTGATGGGTGGCGGTCCTGGAACAGGTGGTCCTTTAGGTTTGTCTTTAATTTATTGGATTATTTTTAATGTAAAATTTATTCTAATTAATTTTTTTAGGCTTTAATTTAATTTTAGCAAATACTTTTTTTAAAATTAATAAAATATAACGGATAGTATTAAAGAAGTATATTTTTAAGGTGTGACAAGACAAGGAGGAGCTTGTACAGAGTATACTGATTTGAAGATGGTTCTATCTGTGATGATGATACATGATTCTGGTTTTTTTTACGGTATTCACACAGCTACGCATGAATTATCTCATTTGTAAGTATGTTCCTTTAAATAATTTACTCTAAAAGGTTTATTTCAATCGAATTCCTCGAAATATGTTATTATTTTTTAAATTTTTATTGAAAAACGTCAAAAGAATTAGATTATTGAAGAATTTGTTGATGAAATTCTTTATGAGAATTCAATTTTAAGAAAAATTCAATTTTGCAATAAATTGTTTAAATATTAAAGTGAGGGAAAAGCAAAACAAAAAAAACCCTGAAAATACTTAAAATCACTTGTTTTGAATTTGTTTAAAATTTGTTTAGACATTAAGAATCATCATTAAATTCATCTTACTAGATTTGGTGCTTCTCACGATGGTGACCCAGCGCCTGATTTTATAGATGGATCAGGGGCTGAAACGTGTTCTAATAATGACAGTTTTCTTTTGGGTTTTTCTACTCATAACGAGAACAAAAATATTTTTTCCCCATGCACCAAGAGAATGATGTCTCACTTTTTCAGGTAACTATTTACCTATACTATTTCGCAATTCAAATAATAAATCTGCTTAACTTAGAATTCTAAGAATTCTTTGTTAAAAATTAAAAAATTATTTTCAAAAATTATTTCAGTCTAGAGAGGGCTAAATGTCTTCTAAATAATCCAGCTGTTAATAGAAGTGATAAACAAATATTAAGAATATTGCCTGGTAAATATGTTACAATCGATGAGCAATGTCAAAAATTGGGATATCTTGAAGCTGTAAAAGTAAGCTTTATACTAACTGCAATTTTCTATAATGAGAAAAATATAAAAAGAAGCAGTTCGAAAGGAAAAATTTATTTATTTATTTATTTCAGAATTTCCCACTCAATTGCTTCACAATAAAGTGCAAGGACACTGACTCAAACTGGTTTATTGATGAAATGGCACTTGATGGTACTGCTTGTGATTTGGAAAAAGTAAAAAAAATTTATAAATATCAATTATAATAGTTATTGAATTTTTGTTTTTTTACAGAATATTTGTTTTAATTTTCAGTTCTGTTGGAAAGGAAAATGTGTGAAAGTAACATTTAACGAAAATGACAATGCAAAACTATTATTTCCACCAAAATATCAACTGCCTGCTAATAAATCTGCTGATGAACTTGTAAATCTATTATAAAATTGTAAATTTATTTGTAGTTCCTGGTTTGTTACGAAGGCACTCTGCATTCTTTCGACTAAAAATGATTATATTTTGTTAGTATTAATGAAATGCGAATATTTTATCATCAGTGAATTTAAAAATAAATACCTAAAGAAAAACGACATAGACTTCATACTACATTTAGAAAATTGAAATTGATTTTTATTGTGTCTTTTGTGGCTCATAATAAAACCTTCCTCGAAAAAGCATTCTTTACCACCTGGCCCACCCAAATATAATTCCGTTGCAAATCCATCATGAGGAACTCCAAATCTGTAAGTTTCATACAAATTCAAATAATTTAATAATTTTCTATGAATAAATTAAACAGTTAAACTTATTCAAACTAAAATAAACAGTCAGGCTTCGCACTCATTTACTAAAACCTACTATTTACTACTATTCTCAAAAATGATAATCAAATTCTTTAAAACGATTCAATTATATTCAAAAAACATTCAAAATTCAATTTTCATAAAATTTCGCAAAAGAATTCAATTATTTAAGAAAAAATTTATTAAATTCATCTAAAATTCAATTATTTTCATAAATAATAAAACTCATCGAAGAATTTCAATTATATTTAATACAATTTTAAATTCAAAATTTTTTAAATTCAATTATTTTCAAAAATAAAGTTTTCCACAAGACTTCAATTATTAAAAATAAAATTTTCATAATATTCATTATATTTCAAAAAAAAAATTAATTATTTAAAACAATGTTTATAAAATTCTTATGAAGAATTCAATTATTTTCAAAAATAATAAAATTTTTCACAGAAATTCAATTCTTTTTAAACATTTAAATAAAATTTTTCGCAATAATTCAATTATTTTCGTAAATAATAAAATTCTTCTCAGGAATTCAACTATTTTTGAAAATTCTAATATAATTCGTAGCAACTATTCAATTATTTTTATAAATAGTAAAATTCATCGCAGGATTACAATTATTATTATTACAATTTTACAGGAATTTGCTTAAAAAATGAAATTATTTTAAAAAATTTAATTTCAATTCCTCAAAAAATGTTTTTTTAAATTCTTTGGAAAAATTTAATTATTTACAAAAATATTAGAATTTTTCACAGGAATTCAATTATGTTCAAATATTTTAATAAAATTGTTCGAAAGAAATAAATTATATTTAAAATTTTAATTAAATTGTTTTGAAATAATTCAATTATTATGCTTTTAGATTTTAATAAAATTTCTTCACAATAATTCAATTATTTACATGAATAATCATTCTACGAATTCAATTATGTCGATAAATAACAAAATTATTTCTGAAAATTCATTTATTTTGAGACATTTTAATAAAATTCTTTGCAAAATTCAATTTTTTTCATAAAGAACAATATTCATCGCAAGAATTAAATTATTTTTAAAAGTAATAAATTTCTTCTTGAAAATTCAATTATTTTTAAAAAATTTAATAAAATCGTTAGCAAGAAATTAATTATTTTCATAAATTAAAAAAATGCTTTTTAGGAATTCAATTATTTTCAAAAAATTTAAATAAAATACCACACAGACATTCAATTATTGGTAAAAATTTTATTACAATTCTTTGTAAAATTGAATTATTTTTAAAAACTTTTCGCTATTAATCTACTATTTTCATAAAATTTCCAAACAGTAGAGTTCAATTATTTAAAAAATTTTTTGTAAAAATATCTTCGTAAGAATTAAATTCTTATGAATAATAAAAATGTCTCAGGAATTCAGTGAGTTAAATTATAATTTGCATAAAATTAGTCGAAAGAAATCAATGATTTAAAAATTTTTATAAAATTCTTCGCAAGAATTAAATTATTTTTATAAATATTTAAATTCTTTCATGAACAATAAAATTCGTTGCAGGAATTTAATTTATTAGCAGGATAAGAAAGAAGTAAATATTTTTGATGAAAATTAGGAAAAAGTCAGAAAAATAAAATGGAATTTTTGTCAGTTTTGTGAAGTGTTTAAAACGAGTTTTTTTGGTCGTCAAGTTTAATTTTTCGATAGCTACTTTTTTACTAATTTTTTTTTTTTTTTTTTGTTAGTTTAAAAGCTACTTTCTGCTACTTTTTTAAAAATTAATTATCGAGTGCGAAGTCTGTAAACTAAATAACTTTTCCATACAAATGAGCTAATTCGTGAACTGTAGATATAATTGAATTGTAAAGTTTCTTGTGCGTGACGATACTAGTGGCAAAAATCTGTTTTCTTAAAACATTTTCCCAGCATGCGACTCCAACATATGCTTTTCCTGTGGATAATAAAGAAACTATTAGTAAAATTCAAGTACCAAAAAAATACTAAAAAACAAAAAAAAATACTATTGAAACTCTAGAATATAATTAGATTACAATAAATACTTAAATTATAGATTTTTTTAACCTTTTATTTTATTGTTATTTGGATTTTTAATTATACTTCCAGTCATTAACATTGCAGCATCATAATCTTTTCGAAATTTAATCTCATCCTGATTGAATAAAAAGTGCGAAAAATCATTCAATGTTTTGTCAGCAAGAAATTTGTTATCTATGAACGGTAATTTTGCCTTAAAAAAAAGAATAATAGTGAATTAATAATAAATAAAAATAGAATAATATAAATTAAATATAAAATAAAATTCTTTTCATTTTTATAAATTGAATCATATTTTTCTTCTAATATTTTCAGTGAATATTTAATTTTTCATTAGTTTATTCATTTCATTTATTTATTCATTTCATTATTAGTGAATTATATTTATTTCACGAATTTTTAATTTATTGTTCAAATAAAATACCTCCGCTATAATAATTCCACCAATATTTAAACGAACTTTAGGATAATCCATTCTCCTAAATAGTAAATCGACTGCATTCCAGTAAGATAAAACATAATACAATGTCTTTTCGACATTATATTCAAAAATACTGTACAAAAATATTACAAATCAATAAAGAACATATTTCTTTTTTTAGAATACAAAAAAAAAAATAAATACACTCACGAAAAAAGTTGTTTATCTAAAATAATCAAAATTTCCGGATAAACAATATCTGGGAAACCTAATTTTGATTTTCTCATTCCTTGTTTAATATTTTTATTTTTCACATCGATTAAATTACTTTTTGTCCTCTGATTTTCAGTAATATTTTTACCTGAAATTAAAAATTTCTAGTTCTTCTCACTCATATTTATTATAGAAAAAATTCGGTTCAAGAAAATTAATTGCTTACCTAAAGATTTATATAAATTTAATTTATAAACAATATGCTGATTGTCATTTGTAGAATTATTCGTTTCATAATTAAATAATAAAGTATCCTTTTGATATTTTACAAGATTTGATAATGGTTGTAAAATTTTGTCGGAATCAATGATACCTTGCTTAAAAGAAGACCATAATTTGGAACATGAAAATTAATCTATTAGTTTTTAATTACAATAATTGTAGAATTAGTTTTTTATTTCTATAACGATTACTGTAATTATCAAATAAATAATTAATTATAATCATAGTTAATTATTTATGTTAAATAAATTTATATCTTAATTTATAATATATTAAATAAATTAAATAAATATAATATATTGTTATTAATTCCTACAATTATTACTTTAATCAAGCGTTATGTTTTCTATTTGAAGTAATTTTTAAAGCAGAAGCAAAGCGCATGCGTTGGGACAATGAGAGTGAGAAGGAAAGTCGGAAGTTTCTCTCTCACTCTCGTTACCCCCACTCTTGTACTTATGTTCCGTTTCTTCTAAATTAAATACTTTCTCAGTATTTGCGTTAAGAATACATTTTTTAATATTCAACTAAACATTATACTTACAAACATTTCTTTTTCATTTTTATCCCTAATACTTATAACCGATGATAAAGTTTTCGTGTCATGGTAAAATTTAATATTTAATTGATCCATAATCTAAAAAAATATGTGAGTTTTGCAAAAAATACTCTCCTTAATAGATAAAAATAAATAAAAATAAATAAAATAAAAATACTGCATAAACGAATTAATAAAATTTCTGTACGTACATTCTTTTCCAAAACGTAGTGCATTTTATCAGTATTAACAGAATTTTTTACAAGTCTCCAAATTTTTGTTCTTTTATTAAAGAATAGTCCTTTAACTGAATTTAAACGAATCTTGACAAGCGAATTATTATTAATTTTCAGTTTAATTTCCATATTATCGAGGGTATTGTTGACAAAATTATAATTCAGCGGAACAACTTTGTGTTCTGTTATTGTCACTTTTGTCAAATTTTTTTCTGTCACGATCACATTTATCTGAATGAAAATTAAATTATTTATCATATTTTATTGTAATATTAAATGAATTAATTTTATTATTACACTTAAAAAAATTCATTTGATTCAAATAAACGTTTAATTTATTATTCAAAAAGAAACACTTACCGCAATAATTTCGGCAAAAAATGCAATGAATGAGAATATCAGAAAGAAATAAATCATTTTTATTGATCAGATTTATTTCGATTTTTTTTTTGCAATAACACTTTTAAATTAGATGACTCGCATACTTCCGAATAAATTATTTTCACATTCTAGACGATTTTGGTCATTTTTGCTGAATTTCAGAAATTTATTAAAGTGTTTATTAAAACTATCAATTATTGTTAACTATTAAAACTATTATTAAAACTATTTTTAACGTTTAACAACACATTATTTATTACATTTTTTAGTATTTTTATATTTAAATTAGTTTTATTTATTTATTGTATAATACAATATTATGTATATTAAATTATTTTTCTATAATATCTTATGACAACGTACTTTTAACGAAAACAAAGTCAAAAATAATTATTTCGTTTCATTTTTCTCAAAAATAAAAAATTCACTTTCACGTTAAGATAAACTGAAATGATCAAAAATGTTTTGAAAATTTGTATATATAGATACAACTGAAAAATATTGTCATTGTTGTTGGACAGAAAATTATCTATTCTCTGATATATTAATCAAACAATTGCCATAGTAATCTTAAGAAGTAGACAATAAAGTCTCAAATCTTTAGGACAATTTACCATTATTCTGTAAATACTCTACTTTTTATAATAATTAAAACTATAAATTTAACAATAATTTACAAAGTTGCAAAAAGAAAAAATATTATTATTCCTGTCATATGGGAATTTCTTCTTTTCAAATTTGGATAAAACGTGACACATAAAGATAAGCTGCATGTGCCTTTCACTCTCAATATCGAACATATTCCTTAGCTGTACAAATATTTGAGAATTGTCAATGACTGATAAAAGCTGATCCGTATTATTTTTCTTGAATAGACATTTTAGAGAATTCAAAAAGTGTGTTAAGGTTAACCCACATATATAGACAAAAAATAAAATTTGACTCTGACACAAATCTGTTATTCTGTTTTTTGACTTTATTATAAAAAAAAACAAAATGCTTTTGTATTTTAAAATCGTTCCGGAGTGCGATTTTGTAATTTGATATTCACTTCAACTTTTCGATTTTGAAATATAATATTTGTATGCTGCCCACAAAAATTACTACAAATACAGAAATTAAATTTCAACGTCTTTTCCCTCAAATTTTGATCTGCTAACGTTCGGCAGTATAGCTCCTACGACTAAAAGTTAAAATGAAATATTTTTCTCTTCAGGATTTTGTTTAGCAACATCCCAATAACAATTTAGATAAGTTTCAGTCCATACAAGTTACTAGGATAAAAAAGATTTGAATTTAATGTCTTTTCCCCAAATTTTGATCATCTGCTAACGTTCGGCTGTGGCTACTACGAATTAAAAGTTAAAATAAAATTTGTTTCTCTTCAGAATTTTGTTAAGCAAAATCCCAGCAACCATTTACATAAATTTTAGTCCATAAAAGTTACTAGGTTTAAAAAAAATTTTATTTAACGTCTTTTTCCCCAAAATTTAATCTTCTGCTAACGTTCGGCAGTCGCTGCTACTACTAATAGTTAAAATAAAATTTTTTCTCTTCGGGTTTTTGTTTAGCAAAATCCCAGCAACAATTTAGATAAGTTTTAGTCTTTAAAATTTACTAGAATTAAAAAAGTTTGAATTTAAACGTCTTTTCCCCCAAATTTTGATCTTCTGATAACGTTCGGCAGTATAGCTCCTATGACCAAAAGTTAAAATAAATTTTTTTTCTCTTCGGGTTTTTGTTTAGCAAAATCCCAGCAACAATTTAGATAAGTTTTAGTCTTTAAAATTTACTAGAATTAAAAAAGTTTGAATTTAAACGTCTTTTCCCCCAAATTTTGATCTTCTGATAACGTTCGGCAGTATAGCTCCTATGACCAAAAGTTAAAATAAATTTTTTTTCTCTTCGGGTTTTTGTTTAGCAACATCCCAGCAACAATTTAGATAACTTTTAGTTCATACAAGTTACTAGGATTAAAAAGGTTTGAATTTAACGTCTTTTTCACAAATTTTGATCTTCTGCTAACGTTCGGCAGTAGCTCCTACTACTAAAAGTTAAAATAAAATTTTTTTGTCTTCAGGATTTTGTTTAGCAACATCCCAGCAACAATTTAGATAAGTTTCAGTCCATAAAAGTTACAAGGATTAAAAAAATTTGAATTTAAAAGTCTTTTTCCCCTTAATTTAATCTTCTCCTAACTTTCGGCAGTCGCTCCTACGACTAAAAGTTAATATAAAATTTGTTTCTTTTCAGAATTCTGTTAATCAACATTCCGAGAACAATTTAGATAAATTTTAATTCATAAAAGTCACTAGAATTAAAAAAATTTAAATTTAAACGTCTTTTTCCACAAATTTTGTTCTTCTGCTAATGTTTGGCTCTATCTCCTACTACTAAAAGTTAGAATACAATTTTTTTTCTCTTCAGGATTTTGTTTAGCAACATCCCAGCAACAATTTAGATAAGTTTTAGTCTTTAAAAGTTACTAGAATTAAAAAAGTTTGAATTTAAACGTCTTTTCCCCCAAATTTTGATCTTCTGATAATGTTCGGCTTGGGCTGCTATGACTTAAAAGTTAAAATAAAATGAAATAATATTTTTTATCTTAAGGATGTTAATTAGGAACATGTAGTTAAATTGCAGTCCATTAAAATTACTGCAATTAAAAAAATTTTAATTTAAACGTCCTTTTCCCCCGAATTTTGGCATTAATGGAAATAAAATTTTCCATCCTTTAGGATGTTGCTCAGCAATATCCTAGCAATAATTCAAGTAATTATCAGGTGATAAAAATTATTAGAATCAGAAAATTAAATTTTAACGTCTTTCTTTCCTAGTTTTGATTGTCTGATATCGTACGGCTGGACTAGTACTGTGCTAAGTAGTACGGTGCTAAAATAAATTAATTTTATTATTATTAATATTATTATATTAACAGTATTATTATTCCTAGGAGTAAAAAGCGATAGTAGGGTTAGTGAGTGCGAGAGAGAAGTTACGATTCTTCTCTCTCACACTTACTGCCCCCACTCCGCGGCATTTGCGCCTGCGCTCTGAGTTAAGTATACTTAACTTCAGTTTAAGTTCAATTCAAAGTAAATAAAGTCATTTAAATTCCCTACTCTTATAAGCAATCAAAATTTTTCTATAAAATAAAAATAATAATAAATAACCCATAAAAAATGAATCACACAACAAGAGACAAGATAAGATTAAAGTGCGACATGACAATTCAAAATCAATTGACCAGCGAACCGAAAATTTCACATAACAATATTTCCTCACATCCGCTATATATAGAGAGAGATTGTCATATTTTATAGGCATAATAGAATTGAAGGATCCGCCCATATGTATACGCGGTAATGTGTGCGATGCGGTAATAATTTCCAAGAAGTGTGTTTATTGGTCGATGAAGAGGGTCAAAGGGAGGGAGAAGGTGGTAATTAATTATAAAGAAATGGCAATCGATCGGGAATAGAGTACGTGGGACAATTCACCTCGGGGATAAATGGGGTGCGTGAAAAACTATACTCTATATAGATGCGGGGTGATTCGAGTGGCGCTAATCCCACTTTCTCAGTATATATAGCGAGAAGGGTTTGCTCGATGGAAAAGCAGAGAATAAGGGAAGAGCAATAGCCTTTACGATTTGGCCATAGTATCGAAACGATCTTTTTCAGCCATTAAGATAGTCTAGAAACGATTCTGTATAACCTTTCGGTCGAGCCTTATTCGGTCTATGAAAGAAGCGATACCCTTATATCGACTTTTTTTTTCTTACTGTGACGAAACGTCAATGGCATTTCATTCACGAATGACCTTTTCTTCTGCCATTTCTTTTCACTCAAGAGAGAAATATTAAAATAAAAAAAAATATTTATGTACTTTAATATTTTTTATTTGAGTACTTTTTTATTTTAATTTTATTATTTTAGTATTTAATCTTATTTATTTTCTTCTTCAATCTTTATTTCAGCCCAACAATTCGTTAATCAAGAACGAATTAACTTGATAGATAAAAAATTATAGATTTTTTTTCAGCTCTCTGAATATGAGAATATATTCAGTGGGTGTTTGGGAGGTTTTTAGTTAAGCAACAAATACAATTCCATACTGTATTCTCTCTGTGGTTACGAAGAGCAGACTAGATAATATTGTGAAACAGATATAGTAACGTTGGCCGCAGTGCCGTGGTTTGGGTCTGCGTCGTTGCCTTAATTAAGTTACACGCCGGTCGCATTGTTCCGCGACCATAAATGTCACTGAGAAAGAAGATATTCATTTGTTTTGATACTGTAAATGTTGCGTCTGCTTTACTAGACCATCTATTATTTATTTACAAACGAAAATCTGTTGATTTTTATTTTATATTTTTAGAAAGTGGAATAAAAGAGAAAAAATTTGGTAGATAGATTTTTTTTTAAATTAAAAATGTTTGTAATGTAGAAAAAGAAGGACTCGGGAATAATGAGAGTGAGAGAGAAGTTGCGGTCGTTCTCTCTCGCTCACGTTGCCCCCACTCCAATCCTACAGTTAGCGCAAGCGCGGAAGCGATAATGAGAGCGAGAGAGAAGTTTCGGTTGTTCTCTCTCGCTCTCGTTGCCCCCACTCCAACGCTTGCCCTTGCGCAAGGTGCGCAAGCGTTAAGTATAAATACGATTATTAATCTGTAAAAAAAGGCGCCAATATATTTTCCCTCACACTCCAAAGTTAAGAGAAAAGAAAAAAGAATAATGAAAAGAAAATCCACAAATAGAGAATCGAAGGAAAAGTTTTGTGTTCATAAAGAAAGAAGGAACGTTACGTGACAGTTAAGTGTATGCACTGTAAATAAAGTCCTGGAAGCAAGTGTGCAAAAAGAAGTTCTAAATGAATCTCGCGTACGTTTCGGTAGAAAATAAAAATACTACATTTTTTTTGTGTAATTTACTGAACGCTCACATTTTTCATACATATCTAAGTAATGAGTCTGGCTACCGCTGGCTAATTATTTAATACCTATTTATTCTTTTTTCGGCTACCTTTCACGTCGCAAACATTAATTTTACACATGTCTCCAGGCACTTGATTTACAAGCAATTTTTTAAATTTTATTCAATGCATGCGAACACTTGTTCTTTTTCCTGATATTAATTTCGACTTTTTATCTTCGTATACTCTGTTAATATAAACAAAAAGTACGCCACATAAATGTTAAAGAGTACAATTTTAATATCATTCTCTAGTAAAAAAAAAAAAAAAAAAAAGATTTACTATGATGCTCGCTATGATGTGAAGATGTAACCTCTTGAAAAAAGGTTTTTCAAAAAAAAAAAAAGAATGCTTGATTAAAAATAGCGTGTGTACATAAAAAGAAATTTACGATCAATTGTAAAATCCGCCCACAAATTATATAGATATGTTTCTTTCATATTTTTTTCTCCATATATATAGCTACCTCGCACACATAACTATATTCTGAAGCGGGCCGTCTCTATTATTCAAAAAGGTGTCAACAGCAATCGCTTTTACGACATACTTATTAATTGTTACTGCGCTTTTACGACGCAATAAAAGTGCAGGTATGACTGTTTGAGTACGCGAGACGCTCAAGGGAAATCCCCAATGGATTATTGCTTTTCCTATACTATAGTTCTGGAATTTGACAGTAGCGCTCTCTCGATGAAAAGAAAGATGTATGTCATTTATATCAATAAAATTTATGAGTAAAAAAATGTCAAAATAAATCTTTTTGCAATTTAACCTTAAAATTTTCTCTTGTTCCCGTAAAGAATTATTTTTCAATTATATTTATATATATACAGCAAATAAAATTCTTTCTTGCAACACTAACATCCAAAGTTAAATTTTTTAGTATTATAAAAATAATTGAAATCCTGCGATAAATTTTATTATTTTATGAAAATAATTGAGTTATTGCGAAAAATTTTATTAAAGTGTTTAAAAAGTATTGAATTTTCGTGAAAATTTTTTTTTTATTTTTAAAAATATTTCAATTCTTTATACGATGGCCATTATGACAAAGGCAAAAATTGTTTAAAACCTTAAAATTTTTATATTTTGACGATGGTGAAAATCTATGACAAAAATAATTTAAACTCATAAAGTTTATATATTTTGGCTATTGTAAAAAATTAGGGAGACATGGTGAAAGACAAAAATATTTAAAATCCTCAAAACTTCTTTATTTTTAACCGCATGACCAAAAGATAAATATAAAGCAAACAATGAAAAGAAAATCCACAATATAGAGAATCGAAGGGAAAGTTTTGCACGCATTTCGTGGTGACGCAATATTTTCTCGTTATATATAGAGAGGGACTCGACGCGTATATGCAAAATAAAGTGCAAGAAAGAAAAAGAATGGGCAAACGGAAGCGTGAATGGCGACTTAAATGATGTGGGCGTTAAGGATTGAAATCGGCCCGGGGGTTTTTGTGTGAGTTAAGGGGGTGGCTCGGCTTTGGATAATGGCCGTAAGAGAGGCGATGGTAATACTAGGGCGCGCAAGTAAAAGAGAGTTTTTCTTCCCCCCTCCCCCTCTCTCTCTCTCTCTCTCTCTCACTCTATCTCACTCTTTCTCAGCCTTTGGCATCGAGTTCTATATAGTGTAACGCCGCCGGCTTATCTCCACACTAAATCCAGAGATTTTAATACGCGCTTTCTTGGCAATTTCCGCGCTACACATTCCTTGCGTCTTAGCACTCACAAACCCCACCCCACCCCCCCTCTTTCCCCCTCTCTATTCTCAAATCCTCTGGGGAAAACTCAAGCCACCCTTCTTTTTAAACGAACTTTATTTTTACGGCCCTATTTAAAGCAATTTCTGATTTCCCTTAATTCATTACAACGTCATTTCATGCAGCCGCGTAATGCCCCTCGAAATCGCAAACACTTTTTCTTTTTATCTCCAACAAACCCTCTGTGGGCCATTTGGAAATTTTTAATTGTCCTTTTCATTAGGGGGGGTTTTCTTATTTTAAATTCTTTAGAATTGGATTTATAATTAAATGCAGAATTAATTTTATCATAATACATATATATAGTTATAATAAATAAATAGTTTTTAATTTTATTAATTGTGACGTGCGCTTAAGAACAGGCTTTGTACTCATCTGTATTACTAAAACCTACTATTTACTACTTTTTTTACTTTATGCTACTATTTGGCCACTTTTTTTTAGATTTCAGCTACTAAAAGCTACTATTTTTGTTTTTTTGAGAATTTCCACTACTTTAAATTCGCTAATACTGGAAATCAAAAAATTATTCTCACAAATTATAATCAAATTCTTTAAAACGATTGAATATTATTTTCCAAAAATATTTGAAATTAAATTATTTTCAATAACTAGTATTTTCATAAAATTCTGCAAAAGAATTCAATTTATTTATTAAAAAAAAATTGATAAAATTCAATTATTTTCGTGAATAATAAAATTTCCATAGGAATTCAATTAATTTAGAATAGCATTTTAAAAAAAATTTATATATTTTAACAGTGGTCAAAATCTGTCGAACTATGGGAAAAATGTTTAAAACCCTCAAAATATCTATATTTTTTACGATGGCCAATATCCATGGTTAACTAGATTTTGACAATATAAGAATTTTCAAATTTAAACTGTTTTTGTCATTGGCCGAGGTTTGCTATATTTTAAGGGGACATTCCAGTTCAAAATGTCAAAAAAATCGATTTTTTTTGTTTTTATTTTCGGATTTCTTATATAGTGTCATATAACTCTTTTAAAATATTATTGCAAAATTCGAAGTAAAACAAAAGTTATACATCCTTATTCTTCGCCATGACAAAGATGTTTTTGTATGCGGATAAGCAATCGAATGATTTAAATGTTTTCTCATTTGCATTTTTTAAAAAAGACAAACAAAAATGTATTTGGTGTTGCTGATCACAAATTAGATATCAAATTTTCAAAATTCAAAATGGCGGATCCAATATGGCGGAAAAGAAAATTTTTTTATTTTAATTTTTCTTTTCGTCCACCATATTGCATCCGCCATTTTTAATTTTGAAAAAATGATGTCATATTCGTAATCAGCGACCCCAAAAACCCCCCCGTAACGATTTTCAAGCAAATCCAATGATTTTGAAAAAAAAAATGTCCGCCATATTGGATCCGCCATTTTGAATTTTAAAAATCTGATTCCATATTCGTAATTAGCGACCTCAAAAACCCCCGAGTAACGATTTTCAAGCAAATCCGATGATTTTTTAAAAAAAGTTTCGAAACTTATGAACAAAAACTTTAAATGCGTTTTTCTCAAAATGTCTTTTTTTGATCTGGTAAGAGTGATATTTCGAGTTCTTCTGAAGCGATTTTAAAAAATCAAATGGCTTTTGATTCAGCGTCATTATGCCTATAAGTGGAACCTCAAAAACTGGAAAATTTCCAACTCCCTTTTTTTTTATAAGAGAAATTCTAAATAAAAACACCTTTTTTTTGCATATTTTGGGGAAAGAGTACTCTAAAAATAAGGGGGGGGGGGAATTCCACTTTTTTGAGGTTCCACACCTAAAGAAATATCTAACGAAGAGAATGTCACTTTGTTTTTGGTTTTATCTGTTTTAGAAAGTTTGGAATTGATCTTACCACCGAAAATGGGCATTTTCGAAAATGGCGTATATCGCCACCATTCTGAAATAAAAATGAAAAAAAATTTTTTTTACAAATTCTTAAGGGGAGACTTCATCTTAATTTTGACCCCATTAAAATAAAATTATTAAATGAGGTAATATTTTTTTCTTGCATCATTTTTAATCTGAAAACATATGAGATGGTCAAAAATATTTAATTTTAATTTTTGAAGAGGTTAGAATTTTTTTTCTTTTGACCTATTGCATATTATTGCAAATCCATTTTAACAATGTTTTTTGAATAATAGCATAAAATTACGTAAATATACACAATTTGGAAAAAAATTAAAGATTTAAGGCTTTTGAAATTTCGGCAAAATTTGAAGATTTGAATATTAAAAATCGATCTTCTCTTACAGTTTTTCATATTTTTTAACGAAAATTTTTTTCCATGCATATTTTACCATTCTAAACAACTTGTCGCATGGATTTGCAATAATATGCAATAGGTCAGAAGAAAAAAAATTCTAACCTCTTCAAAAATTAAAATTAAATATTTTTGACCATCTTATATGTTTTCAGGTTAAAGATGATGCAGGAAAAAAATATTACCTCGTTTAATAATTTTATTTTAAAGCGGTCAAAATTAAGGTGGGGTCTCCCCTTAAATAAATTATTTATTACATGTAAAAGAAATTTTTTAAATAAATGTCATAGTTATTTTAATAATATATACTAAAAAAGCCTTCTTTTTGCCTGTTTTGAACTGGAATGTCCCCTTAACCATACGTTTAAATTTTAAAATATATAAATTTTCAGATTATAAATATATCTTTCTCGTTCGACATATTTTCTAAAATGTGACCATGGTTGAAGAAATTTTCAGATTTAAACTAGTTTTTCCGTTTGATATAGTTTGCTAGTTTTTCAGACATGGTCAAAATATGTGGTTATATCTTGAGGGTTTAAAATATTTTTGTCATTGCCCATGCCCATAGTCAAAATATCAAAATTTTGAGGTTTTAATCTGTTTTCTCCTTTGCTTATTTGGACTTTGATACAAATTGAAAAAAATATATATATGTTTAAAAATATTCTTCTTTTTTCCCATGATTTTCTAGATTTTAGCCATAAAAATTGTTAATTTTGAATACTTAAAAATACTTTTGCCTTTGGCCATGGTTTGCTACATTTTGACAGTGGTACATATTAATGTTTAGAATGGAAAACGTCCATAAGCAATGGTGTTTTAGTTGTTGGACAATGTTTTAAAGAATGGCTCAGAGTTTGTTTACTTTGGCTAAAATCTTTGGCCATAGTTAGTTGGAATTTGCGATTTTTTCATTTCTACTAACTTACCAGAGTGTTATTGGCTCCTTTTATTTTTATTCAGATTAAAAATTGTATTTAAGGAACTAAACTAAGAAGAAAAGGTGCGCAAGCGCAAAGGTTGGAGTGGGGGCAACAAGAGCGAGAGAGAACAACCGAAACTTCTCTCTCGCTCTCATTAACACTCCCGCGCTTGCGCCAACGCATCCATAGCTCTAAAGCGGGAACAATGGCGAAAGGAATACTAGAAACCAAGTACTTGATAATATTTTACTGCAATTTTCACCCCAAGTTTTGAATTTGATTCACAGTAGACTGTCACCGTAGACAATCATGATAATGGTATAGTTATATGTGTTACGATGGTGTTTGTTCACTAGAAATTTCTCGTTTTCCGAGAATGGCGAACCATGTATATATAGCAACGACGAGGGGGAAGATTCATCCCTCAGCCAAATGGAGTGGCTAAGCCGCACGTAGAACCAACCAAAAAGGGACAGACGCCATATAATAACTCAAATCCAACTCAATTTCCCGAGAAGAAAGTTTTGCAGCGCAGCATCCGACGGCATTGCAACGTCGGTTTATTAACCTTCTTTTTTATTACCCGATTACTGTGTAACCCTCGAGACTTGTCTGGGACCTCGGAAAATTCTTAGTTTAACCTTTTTCTAAATCAAATCCTCACATGTCAACATCAAAAAGTATTTTTTATTTCTCTCTTAATAGCCAGACTTTATAGTTTATCAACTCTTTTCAATAGTTATACGGGACTCGGAAAAAATGTTAATATTTTATTTTTTATGAGAATAATATAATTTTTCTAGATTTTTATTTTCATTATTGACTCTCAGAGGAGGAAATAATAAGGTGGAGTAATAAAAATAAAGTCATAAATAAATTCAATCGATTTTTTGGTACATAAGTCATTAAAAACCGATTCATTAGGAGCTTCTGGTAATTCAAGGAATTTTTTTTTTCTTTTATAGAAAAAGAAGTTATTAAGCTTACCAAGGCAGGGCGAACCTTGAGAGCGAGAAAGAAGAGAACCATCTGTTTATTTTTGTAGAAAATGAACCAATCAGATAATATTATTTTATTGGCTACAACATAACTTGTAGAGAGTAATAGAAACAGCAGGTAAGCGGAATAAATGTCTCTCTATAGTAGAAAATGGACTTAAATTGTGGGATTTGGCCACAAAAATGCGTATACCTTGTGCTCGTTTCTCATACAAAATGTTCAATAGCTCCTCCTTCCAAGAGTTATGGAACTCGAAAATTCAAAGTTCAAAGTTGCGGCAGTCATTCGTCACAGCTGCAAAAAAAAAGAGAGAGAGAGACTCGATCTTTTTTTTATGTCGCATCCTCGTTTCTTCTAAACGTATCTTAATCCACTGGTTACAAACCGTCACTTTGGGGTCTTGTAAATTATTACAAGGGGATAGCATTACCATTTTTTTCTCAGTTAAAATTTTTCAAACTTATAAATTAATTTTAATTAATTTTTGCATTTTTGCTTCTATGAGGAAATGGTCTTTTGTACTTCATGGTACAGCACTGATTTTTTATACTCTTTTTGATGCTTTATTTATAAACTAACTAAATTCTTACTTACTTTTTTAAACAAAATTAGCAATTTTAAAAATAATAGGTAGAATTTAAAAATTTTTAATTTAAATCTTTTTCATAAAATAAAAATATGAATTGGAATATAATTTTAATTACAACTATAATAATCATATATTCCAAAATATAATCAGAATCAGGAAATCAGGGAAAAGTCGGGAATTTTTATTATAAGTACTCCAAAAAAATTAAATTTTCAGAATTCATAAGAAAATTCTGAATTTTGGTGTCTTTTTGTTTGTCTCATAAGCTATGAAATTACCACGAATTTTAATACAAAACATTCAAATTTTTCTATTTCTGACAACAATTTCTTTTTATATAACTTTATTCTTGAAGAACTATCATAAAATAATTACTTAGAAATTATTTAATAAATAATTTTACTTAAGTATTTCAAAATTAATTGAATTCCAAAAGAGTTGCGTTTACAATATTCATAAATAGATTAACTACGAAACGTTTTAATTTAAAATTTTATAAAATTTCAATTTTGAATGAATTTAATTACGAAAGAAACTAGAATGTTTGCAAAATTTTAATAATCCAAATTCTTTTTAAAAATAGTTAATTTTTTTATTATATATTTAATTGATTATTAAAAATAATAGATTTATAGAAGAATTTTAGTTAAAATCGCTAAAAAAATTGAATTTTGGAAAAGTTACAAATTATTGCACAAATTCAATTATTTTGAAAATTAAAAAAATTCTTCGCAAAAATTCAATTACATTCGAAAATTTTTAAAAATTCTCAAAATTTTAATTATATTTAAAAATATTAAAATTCTTCTCTGATATTCAATTATTTTCAAAAATTTTAATAAAATACTTTGCAAAATTTCAATTATTTTCAAAAATTGACCTCTCAATTCAATGATGTTTAATATCTACTGTTCTAATAAAATTTTCCAATAGAATTCAATTACAAAAAAAATTTTGAATAAGTTCTTCGCAAACATTTCATTATTTTCATAAATAATAAAAATTTCACAGGAATTCAGTTAACAAAGTTTTTATAAATTTCTTCACAATAAATCAATTATTTTTATAAAGAATAAAATTTTTACAGGGATTCAATAATTACTTTTATAAATAATAAAATTGTTTTTAGAAATTAAATTATTTTCGGAAATAATAAAACTCATCGCAGAATTTCAACTATTTTTAATACAATTTTAATCGAATTCCTAGAAAAATGTAATTAATCTTAAAAATTTTATTAAAATTCGCCGAAACAATTCAATTATTTAAAAATTTGTTAATAATATTATGCATAAGAATTAAATTTTAAGAAACATTCTATTATTCTATAAATTATTTATTTTTGTAATTAAAAAATTTGAATTCTCATAGAATTTTCTAATAAAAATTAATTTTTAAATGAATTTTATTTAAAATTTTAGATAATTGAATATTAAAAGCATTATAGCCTGAATGTTTGTAGAAATAATTGAATTTTAAAAAGGTTTCATATTAAAATCTTTGAGAATTTAATTGTTTCATACTTTTAACTGACAATTCTGTAGAATTAATTTTCTTGAAAAAATTTAATTGATTTTTTTAAAAAATTATTTAACGTTTTTATTTTCTAATGTATATTTTAGTTGAAGAATTCACGAATAATTGAAATTTTGTAAAATTTAATTGTAAATAAAGGGATTTGAAAATTCTCAAAGGAACTTTTTCAAAAATTAATATTGATTAAAATATCATCATTTGGCGATGAATGATCTAAAAAATAATAGAAGAATAGGTACAGTAATAATATTCTTATAATATAAAATAATGATTTCATCACTCGGTCATCTTCAATTATTATTAAATAATTCTTACAATATAATTGTAAATAAAATATAAAAAAAACATAAATATTCTTATAATTCTTATAAGTTGTTGAATTTCAAAGAAGTTTATGAATTTGAAATTTTTGGAAATCTTAATTTCTGTGGAAAAATAATAATTAAATATTTATTTAAAAAAAGAGTAAAATATTTTCCTTTATTTTCTAAAAATTCATTTTTATTTTAAATTTTAATTTTCAATTGTAATTTGTAATTGACAAATAGTAGGGGGAGACAGGGGCGAAAAGTTAAATTGTGAAAACAGGTTAAAATTCATTATCTTTCGGACGGAAATAGTTAGAGCATTGCCATTTTAACTATAGAAGGGTGTTATCACCCTGAATAAATGTCCGGAGTTATGTGACATTCTGCTAATTTTTGTGGTGTCCATATTTAAATTTTTCTTTCACCCTACTTTTGAAAATTTTTTCGTAAACGAAAATATCAACTTTTAAGTATATTTTTTTGCATTTATTCTCACCGCGATTTTTTTACTTCATTATTTGGGTCCCCTGAAGAGATACCTAAAGGTATTTGCTAAATATCTTTAGTCAAATTTTTTATATTTGTTGTTAAAGCCAAAAACGCACCCTGAGGCGAAAAGTTAAATGTATTTTTACATGTTATTAAAATTTTTTTTTATTTTTCGTTTTTTGGGTTTATTTGTTTAAAAATGATTTATTTGACATTAGGCAAGTACTCTATCAAAAAACAAGACCGCTCACGTGAAATAAAAGAAAAAAAAATTTATATTGTCTAAAATAAATATTTATGCAAAATTTAACTTTTCTCCCCAGTCTCCCCTATTTATAAACATTTTTTTCCTTTATGTTTAAAAAACTTTGAATTTTATTAAAACAATTGTAATGAAGAAATAAAAATGATGCAAATTATAAATTATTTCCTTATGAAAATTGAGAATTTTCTACAAAAATATTAAGAAACGGAAATATCTAATGTTTTTCTTTCCCGAATGAATAGAATGAGTTTGTGAAAAATATTGCTATTGAAATATAAAAAATATGTATAAAATAATTATATTTTCTATTTCTTAATCATAATTTTTTAACAATTAACAATTTTCTATTTTTTATAAAAAATTAGGAGAAAAATTTGCATAATTTAGATCAATTAAACGAAATTTATAGAAAAAAGCATATAATAAACAAAATGGGTATTTTTTTTTATTTCTTAATCATAATTTTTTCTTAATTCTCTAATTTTTAATATTATTTTATTATAAATCATGAAGAAATACTTGCATATTTTCAATTTGTCAAACAATATTTTTTGAAGAAAAAAAAACAAAAGAACTTTGGACAGAATGAATGAAAGACACTCTAAATTTGAATTAGTAAAAATATTTACTAATTTGAATTATAATTACTGACTTTTTGCTTTCGAATTAGTAAATTTTACTATCAAATAGTAATTTTTTACTATTTTATTAGTAAAATTTACTATCAAATAGTAACTTTTTACTATTTTATTAGTAAAATTTACTAATTCAAAGCCAAAAAGTCAGTCACTTATTCAAATTTAGAGAGCACAATTATCAGATGATTATAATTAATGCATAGGTACCTATTTAATTTTTTTTAAAAAAATGGTGTGAGAATCGAAGTGCCACTAATTGCAAAGCGGTTTTTGATTATTACGGAAAGATTCCAGGGGGGTAGAGGGTAGAAGGGGAGGGGGGGTGGTAAAAAGGATGAAGTAGAGATAGCGGTGAATTACATCTCTCAATTATTTGATAATGCCGCCGACGGGGGTCTCGTTAAAACTTTAAAACGACTCTCTCCCTGCAATCTCTTCAATGTTTATACTTGCTCTCTAAATCTTATGAACCCTGGGGTCCATGAGAGTCTCTCTCACTCCACTGTACAAGCTTTCCGAGGAGTAACAATAGATAATGCCAACTTCCGAGAAGCATTCGTATATTGCATTTTACATTTTGCACGAGAGGACTATACTTTTTCTTTTCATTCTCTCTCTCTCTATAGAGAATAGGGACTATCTCTGAAATGTCTAAATATTAATCTTTCCTCCAGGCTTCTGTAAATTCTCCGCACTATCACAAAGAACTTGGTTTTATTTTACAATATTTATTGGGTTTTTATTATTTTTCAAAAAATAATCTTCATTTCAAATTGAATATTGAATTTGTTTGCTATCCCAAAATCAGAATTTTAAATTTTACACTTTTCTTGAAAGTATCAAAGTGATACTAAAGCAGAGTGCCACAGGTCAGGAAAATCAGGAAAATTCAGGGAAAAGTCAGGGAAAGTAAAATTGGTCAGGGAAATCAGGGAAAAGTTAGGGATTTTGATTAAAAGTACTGGGAAAAATTAAATGTTTAGAATTTATAAGAAAATTCTCAATTTTTGTGTCTTTTTGTTTGCCTCATAAACTATGAAATTACCACAAATTCTGAAAAACACCTTCAATTTTTCCTATTTCTGATAATAATTTATTTTGAATAACTTAATTCCATTGGAGAACTGCCATAAAGTTATTACTTATAAATCATTCAATGAAGCATTTTTTTGCAAAATTTTAATTTCAATTCTGTTGAAATTGAAATTAGTTTCAATTTCAAAAGTTTTAACGCAATTTTTAAAAAAAATTCAACTATATTAATAAATGTTAAAATTCATTCCAGAACAACAATTATTTTCAAAATTCTCGTCAACATTTCAATTATCTTTATAGATAGCAAGATTCTTCGACGAAATTCAATTATATTCCGGAATTTTAATAAAATTCATTGCAAAATTCAATTATTTTCACAAATAACAATATTCATTATAGAAGAGTTCAATTATTTCCAAATTTCATAAAATTCTACGCAGAAATTCAATTACTTTCAAAAAATCTTAAAAAAAGTTCTCTTTGCAAAATTCAATTATTTTCAAAAATTTTTTAAAAATTCATGGCAAAATTTCAATTATATTCAGGAATTTTAATAAAATTCATTGCAAAATTCAATTATTTTCACAAATAACAATATTCATTATAGAAGAGTTCAATTATTTCCAAATTTCATAAAATTCTACGCAGAAATTCAATTACTTTCAAAAAATCTTAAAAAAAGTTCTCTTTGCAAAATTCAATTATTTTCAAAAATTTTTTAAAAATTCATGGCAAAATTTCAATTATATTCAGGAATTTTAATAAAATTCATTGCAAAATTCAATTATTTTCACAAATAACAATATTCATTATAGAAGAGTTCAATTATTTCCAAATTTCATAAAATTCTACGCAGAAATTCAATTACTTTCAAAAAATCTTAAAAAAAGTTCTCTTTGCAAAATTCAATTATTTTCAAAAATTTTTTAAAAATTCATGGCAAAATTTCAATTATATTCAGGAATTTTAATAAAATTCATTGCTAAATTCAATTATTTTGACTAATAACAATATTTATCAGAAGAATTCAATTATTTAAAAAAAAAATTCTTCACAGAAATTTAATTACTTTTAAAAAATTTAAAAAAAATTTCTCCTTGCAAAATTCAATTATTTTCATAAATAATAGTATTCATTACATGAATTCAATTATTTTTAAAAATGCCTAATAAGATTCAATTATTTTAAAAATTTTTAATGAAATTCATGGCAAAATTTCAATTATTTTCAAAGAATTTTCTTAATTCAAATGATTTTCAATATTTTACTATATATTATAATAGAATTTTCCAAGAGAATTCAATTATAAAACAAAAGTGTTGATAAAATTCTACACGAACATTAAATTATTTTTCAGAAAATTTTAATAAAAAACTTTTCCACATTCAATAATTTGTACATCTATTATTTTAATAAAATTTCCCAAAAGAATTCAATTATTTAAAAACAATTTTGACGAAATTCTAAATGAATATTCAATTATTTTCTAAAATTTCTTCGCAAAATTCAATTATTTTTAAAAAATCTAAAAAAATTTGTCCTATCTTTATCAATGAATAGAAAAATTCTTCTACAAAATTCAATTAATTTCAGGGAATTTTAATAAAATTTATTGAAAAATTCAATTATTTTTATAAATAAATAATAGTATTCATAAAAAATAGTATTCATCACAAGGATTCAATTATTTTTCAGAAAATTTTAATAAAATTCATGTCAAAATTTCAATTATTTTAAAAAACATTTCCTCATTCAATAATTTCTATATCTTTTATTTTAAAAAAATTTCCCCAAAGAATCCAATTATTTTCTAAAATAATGGAAATTTTACAGCAATTCAATGATTAAAAATAGAATTTGCACAATTTTTTTTTTTGCAAAAAAGCCAATTTTTTGAAACTTTTTTATAAAATTTTTCGCATATTCTACTATTATAATAAAATTTTCCAAGAGAATTCAATTATTAAACAAAAATTTTTATAAAATTCTACACGAACATTAAATTACTTTTCAGAAAATTTTAATAAAATTCATTGCAAAATTTCAATTATTTTAAAAAACTTTTCCTCGTTCAATAATTTGTATATATATATCTATTATTTTAATAAAATTTCTCCAAAGAATTAAATTATTTAAAAACAATTTTGACCAAATTCTACACGAATGTTCAATTATTTTCTAAAATAATGGAAATTTCACAGGAATTCAATTATTAAAAAATAATAGAATTTGCACAATTTGTTTTTTGAAAAAAACCAATTCTTTGAATCTTTTTTAAAAAATTCTTCTCAATAATTCAATTATTTTCATAAATAATAAAACTCATTGCAGAATTTCAATTATTTTTAATACAATTTTAATCGAATTCCTCGAAAAATGTAATTATTCTTAAAAATTTTATTAAAATTCGCCGAAAGAATTCAATTATCTAAAAATTTGTTAATAAAATTATGCATATGAGAATTTAATTTTAAGATACATTCAATTATTCAATAAATTATCTATATTTGTATTTAATTATGGAATCCTCGTAGAATTTTCCAATAAAAATTGCTTTAAAAATTAATTTCAGTTAAAGTTTTATAGATAATAATTTAATTTTGGAGAAGTTACTAATAATTGCAATTTTTTTTTAAGAATAAATTGAATTTTGTAAAGGTTTCAAATTGAAATCTTTAAAAATCTGAATTTTTCATACTAATTAAAAATCCTATGATGGAACTAATTTTGTTTCAAAAAGCTTAATCAAAATTTTTTAAAATTATTTCAAGTTTTTATTTTCTAATGTATATTTAATTGACGAATTTCCGAATAATCGAAATTTCGTAAAATTGAATTGTAAACAAATGAATTTGAAAATTCTCAAAAGAGCCTTATCAAAAATTATTAAAAATAATGATTTAAAGAAGAATTTTGGTTAAAGATTCTAGAAAATAATCTTTAATTATTATAAGTTAGTGAATTTCAAAGACATTTGGATTTGAAATTTTTGAAAATCTTAATTCCTATGAAAAAATAACAATGATTAAATATTTATTTAAAAATAAAGTTATTGATGTTTTTGAATAATTTTACAATTAAAGAAATTTGTAAATAAATCTAATAGAACATTTTTTTTTGAGTATCTAATAATTTTTAGAGTGAATCAGAATATTCTTCAGGGTCAGGGAAAAAATTAAAATTTTGTCTGGAATTCAGGGAATTCATTATATACCACAAAAATTTAATTTTGATTTTGAAATAAAAACTAAATTTTTGTTGTAATACTGTAAAGGGAATCAAATTGATGCTAAAAGTGTAGATTAATTTTTTATTTGATCCACTTTTTTGGTATCAATTCGTTGCAATTTAACAGTTAACAGTTAACAGTGAATTATAGTAGGTTTGAATGAACTAATTGAAAGTAATTATAACAAAAATATTTTTTTTTTCACTCGAAAGAAAAAAAAACACTTGAGAAAATAGAAAACAAAATTAAAAATACGTAGATAGAAATTTTAATTTTTCTATCTTTCAATGCAATTTGTGATCAGATGGTAAATCACGATAGACGATAGATGAAATATGTGGAATCCAAATAACGTGTCCGAACAAACGAACGACGGGAAACTGACCGGAAATGTCCATACTGAATTCGAGTCATAATTTGTCGGTGCTGAATAATTTAAATTTACTTTTCCGTCTGCAAAAATGAATTTGGTTAACAGAAAAAAAAGGGAAATAATTCAAGTTCCCCATTGAATACAAAAGGGATAGGTAATGATTTAATTTTTTTTTTCTAAACCAGATTATACAAAGCGTACCGGTTATATATTATATGTACTACATTGTGACCATTTTTTACGAGCTCAAATTTTCAAGTGGCTTTTGCCACTTGAAAATTTGAGCTCGTAAAAAATGTCCCATGACAGGAGAAATAATCTTGGAACTCGATTACCAATAGCCATGAGATGATGGTCGTTAAGATTCTTGTCTATACTTGTGAAGTGCGTATTTTGTCCCTTTTGTCCGGTTGGTTGTTCGGCATCGATAAATATCTACGGAAGGTGCGCCAAAAACACCTAGAACCAAACTACGTTGTCAGGCTTTTTTTTCAGGGAACCTGTCGGGTTTGGATAGAGGAGAATCAAAAGGTGAAGGAAGAGAAAAAAAAATAATAGGGAGGGGCTTGAAAGGTTTTACTAATAAGATTTCGGTCGTTAAAAATTATGATGGAAGTTTCTTTTTTTGTATTGTATATTTGTATATTCATTCGTTGACGAAGATGATAAAATTGATGACAACTTTGTTGTAGATGTGATTAGTGGAAATTGGAATTATTTTCTGTTTTATTTTTTGTTTCAATTTGGATTTAAAATTTTTTAATTTTTATTTATTTCCAATTGTAAAAATAAATACCAGAAGTTAGTTAGTTTTTTTTTCTATTAAAAAACTTTATTTGTCAAATCAAAATATTTTATACGCGTATAAAATATTTTTTCTGCATTTCTAAAATATATTAATAGTTATATTATAGAAAATTATTAAAAAATTATGATTAAGAAATGAAAAATATACCCATTTTTTATATTTACTATATTTTTCAATAACAATTTTGTTCACAAAATTATGTTTCTTTTGGAAAAAAATACAATTTGCATAATTCCTATTCGGTAATCAGAAATTTTGAAGAAAATTTCTGGTTTTTTTCTAATTTGCAATTATAATTTTTTAACAAAATTGTAGTTTTTTTCAAAAGAAAGGAAATTTTTTTATCGATATATCAATTGCAATTTATAATTGAAAATCAAATTTGAGAATTTTATAAGTATTTTTATTATTTAGAAATAAAAGAAAATTTTTTTACATATTCAATTTGTCCAACACAATTTTTAATTGAAAATAAAACATAATTTTAAGAGTTTTTTTTAGTTACAATTCTTAATAAAACAATAATTTTTATAGAAATTTATGACAAAAATTAATATAATTTCTATTTTATAATAACAATTTATACAAAATCCTATTTTTTCTTCTTCTTTTTGTAAAGAAATTAATTTGGACCATTTATATTCTAAATCACATTTTTTTAAACAAATATCTCAAGTATTTTTATTTTTTAGAAATGAAAGAAATTTTTTTTCTAAATTCGATTTGTCTAACACAATTGTTAATTGAAAATAAAACACAATTTTAAGAGTTTTTATTTTTTTAATTACAATTTTTAATAAAAAAGTAATTTTGATAGAAATTAATGACAAAAATTTATATAATTTCGATTTTATAATCACAATTTATACAAAATCCTAATTTTTTCTTTTTTTTTAAAGAAATTAATAAAAAAATCTCAAGTTTTTTTTATTTTTTTAGAAATAAAAGAAAATCTTTGTCTAAATTCGATTTGTCCAACACAATTTTTAATTGAAAATAAAACTGATAATTTTAAGTTTTTTTAAAATAATAGGGAAAAAACTTTCTGAATTTTGATTTGTCGATCATATTTTTGGTTACAAAATTTTTCATTTAAAAAAAAAATAATTTCTACTTAAAATCACAATTTTTCTCTTCCTTTTTAAAAAAAAAAAGAAAATAAATTTGGATCATTTAATATTTCTCGCAGTTACTTGGTATTTTTTAATGTACCATTTATTATTATTTTTTTTGTTTAAATAATAAAGAACAAAATTTTATATATTTGATTTGACGATCACAATTTTTAATTGAAAACAAAAGAGTTTAACAAAATAATAATTTTTTATTAATCCAAAAAAAATTATTTACTTTATTTATACTTATTTTTTCTTTGCTTCGTCGCGCCAAAGTTGTGAAATAAGAAATTACGCAAAAATTATTTCTTTATTAACAAAAAAAATTATAATTTTCCACTATAAAAAATTGTAATTGACAAACGAAAATAACTGCAATTTTCTTTCATTTCTTTCTATAAAAATAAAATATACAAAAAAATTTCTTCCACAAATCAAAATTATACAGGAATTTTTAATTCATTTCTAAAAAAAATTCAAAAATTGTTTTATTTTTTAATTTTTAATTATTTTAAGGTTTTTTTTAAATTGCTTGTGGGCCTAAAACGGTCCGAAAGAAATGTTTCCAAAATAATGTAATTTCATCATATATAAGGCTATTGAGATCGCTGAATTCGAATTTGAGGTCAGTTTTTCGAAATTCAAAATGGCGGATCCAATATGGCGACCTAATATGGCGGATAATTTTTAAATTAAAGTGATTCGTCCGAAATTCATATCTCGGGGGTTTTTGGGGTCGCTGATTACGAATCTGATATCAGATTTTCAAAACTCAAAATGGCGGATCCAATATGGCGGACGAGAAAATTAAAAACCCAGCGGATTAGATTAAAATTTATTACTCGAGGGTTTTTGGTGTCGCTGATTACGAATCTGATGTCTGATTTTTAAAATTCAAAATGGCGGACCCAATATGGCGGACAAGAAAATTTAAAATCCAGCGGATTTACTTAAAACTTGTTACTCGGGGGTTTCTGGGGCCGCTGATTACGAATCTGATGTCTGATTTTCAAAATTCAAAATGGCGGATCCAATATGGCGGTAAATTTTGAAAATTGATCCGTTTCGATCGAAATTCGTTACTCGGGGGGTTTTTGGGGTCGCTGATTGCTAATCTAATGTCAGATTTTCAAAATTCAAAAGGGCGGATCCAGTAGGAAAAATTTTGGTCGACATATTCGTACGGAAAAATAAATTAGCCGCTGCAAATTATTGTCACCAACGCAGTGAAGAAGAAGAAGATACCGAACTTAAAATTTAGATTGAAATAAAAAAGGAATTTTTCATTTCTAGATGAAAATCAAAAAGGGAAAAAAAGTGATTCGATTCCCTTTAATCGTAATTCGTGCGGTCTCTATCTCTCTCTTTCTTTTTCGCTCTTGCTCTCTCTCTCTCTCTTCGGGAACGTTCTTTAAGCACTACTGGAGAAGATAACTTTGACCTCGGGGAAGGCGTCAGTTCCTCTACGCCTCGTAGACGAAATAAACAAGCCCCGCGTAATGTCGTCGTAGGTCTCGCGGAAAGATTAAACAGTTAATAAGAATAAGAGTCCCGCGGGGAGGAGGAGGAGAAGAAGGGGGGACAGGGGGGGTTTATTCCGCGAAGAGTCTGCTGTTCCTTTTGCAGGGCTATGGTGCGGGGGTGAAAGGAGGTTTCCCTGGATGGTTGGAGGGAAATGGCGGCCATCTTTCCCGCGGGCTCTTCTCAAGAACCAATCGCCTTTCTCCTCAGGGCATTAAGGCGGCAACTCCGGCTGAAGAATTGCCGCTGCCACGTTAGACACATTTTTCTTGCTTTTCCTTTATTCTCCTTCTCGGGGCAGAGAATTCTGGTAAGTCTCTCTTTCTCTCTCTCTCTCTCCCTCTTTCTCTCTGTCGTTTCTTTCTCTCGTTTCACCTTCCAAAGAAGCCCAAGAGGAAAGCTTCTTTCTCCAGCATCGTTTCGCATCTCTTATTTTTCTTTTGTTCACCCCCTCCCTATTTCTTTCACCTATACCATAATAGTGTTCATCCCTGTGAAGTGAGCTCCATCGAGCGGCAGGTGGCTGACCTTAATAACGCGTCACATCACCTTTATGTACATTATCCGAAAAAAAAGAACACACACGTTGTGTATATGAGTCTCAAAAAAAAAGGTCTGCTTGAAAATTTAGGAGACTGCTCTCGATTCTTCAAAGTTTTTCTTGGAGAACAATGCAAAATCGTAACTCTTATAGCGAGACTAATATCACACTTCTGTAAATAAAGATCTCTTCTACTCTCTTTCGAAATGATGTGACAATTTCTATACATAACCCCAAAGTTGAGATTCTCCATTTTTTTTTCTCCTCTCAGCATGACATTATTAGGTAGCAATGGTTATTGTATATACACACAAGTTCAAAGTGAATTCAAGAAAGTACCCTTAATGATGTCCCCTTTTTGCTTTCTTGATGCAGGAGGGTTGAATAGACATTTGGCGGGATAAAACGGCCGTATGGAGTGCCTCATGATGCTTCTTCGGGTTTTATTCGTTTTATGGGTTGTTTTGCTGCCGTCACAAGATATTTCCAATTCATGAACGACCTCACGGACTCGTTCAAAAAAAGGGGAATACCCACTTGCTTAACTTTATACATACAAAATTTATAAGTATTCCACAAGAATATATTCTTATTTCTCTCTCTCTCTCTCTCTCTCTCTCTCTAAAAAAAATTTACTATAATTACAATATCGACACTTAAAATATTCAAATGATTTCCTAATTTATTGAATTTTAATTATTCCTTTAATGGGAGAAATCGACATCTCTATCGTGGGATTTGAAAAACGATTTCTTTGAAAAAGAAGAAGGTTTTTTTTTTTTTTGCCGCATCACGTTTTTAATTGGATACTGAATAAAGTATACAATACTATAAAGTAATGTGTCTTGGAGACAAGAATTTCGTGATAGCGTATATAACCGGTCTCGCCAACTTTAGAATTTATTTATTCCAAACCTTCGCAATCTATTTGATGCACGACTTTACCTAAATAAAAGTCCTCAAATAAGTTGCAAAAGTCCTTTCGAGTTGTCCACGAGGCTGTTTTTGTCTCCATAACACTTAATCACAAAAGATCTCGGTATAGTCGGCTTTTAAGGATACATAAAGCAAAATAATGTTTTTATAAATAAAATTCCTTTTTAAATGTGTATATATATATATATACAAATATAGCCTTTACAATATATCTTATTGATTTAATTTAAATGATTATTGGCGAGAGAAAATATTTTTTTTAATAAATCATTGAGAATTGTGAATAAAAGTGTAATATTGCAAATAAAAGTATATTACAAATTATTCTACTGCAAATGAAAGTACAGTATACACTGAAAAAAAAAGTTCATTGAATCAAGTAAATGCATTTTCTTGACCTGATTTATTTGAAACAAACCCATATTTTCTTATTGGAAGAAATTTATTTTCTTGTGTCAAGTAATTTTGAGCATTGATCAAAGTTATTGAAATAAGAAAATATGGGTTTGACATAAGTAAATATCTTACTGTTTCAAACGAACTGTTTTACATGCGCCAAGTCTCGAAAAAGTATTGAATCAAGAATATCATGTTCTCACGTCAAGTAATTTACCTTGAGTCATTTGGTATCTTGAGTCAAATAATTTTTTTATTTCCTTTAAAGCAACTATTTATTTCATCCAACACCCATAGTCTTGAGCCAAGAAAATGGGAAGATTAATACAAGTTAATAATTGTTTCAACTCAATTAAAAATTATTTTGTTTCAAAGAAATATTAATTAATCTAAGCATTTCTTTTACTTGAAGCATTTCTATATTCTCATGTTTCAAAATCATTAATTTCTTGCGAGAATGTTATATTTTCTGGAATGAAATATTTTATTTATTCAATTCAATTAAGTGTAAGATCTTAATATAAGTAAATATTTGTTTCAAGTCGATTAAAAATTATATTCTATTAATCCCATATTTATTTGAAGAAAGAAATTCATTTTCTTGTGTCAAGTAATTATTAGCATTGAACAGAATTCTTGAATTAACAATTTAGTACTTGGCAGAACTCAATATGTAATTATTTCAACCGAATATTTTACTTTTCCGAAGTACCAAAAAGTATTGAATCTAGAATATCATGTTCTTAAGCGAAATAATAAAGTATTGTGTGGAGAATTCATGTTTCTTGAATCGAATCATTTTATTTATTTGCTTTGAAACTTTTTTTTACTCAACACAATGCCGGTGTTCTTGATCCAAGAAAATATTTTTCTTCAAATGTATATGCAACTTAAATATCAGTTTTTGAAAACTGTCCATTGAGGCTAGGATGGCATAGTGGTAGCGTGACGGCTTCTGGTGCGTGCAACCCGAGTTCAATTCCTCCGACCGTGGAAAATTTTCTTTCAAGGTATATTTGTTGTATTTGTGTTAAGTAATAATTAAATGTAAATATATATGTAAAATAACAGTTATTTAATTATTTAAATAAAAAATATAAATGTTGATTAATTAAATAATAAAAATGTTTGACCTAAGTATTAGAAAAGATGGGATGGGGGTAAGGGGGGGGGGGTAATTTAAGTAAATAATTTACTTGTATTGAGAAAGTATTTTTTTGATTGAAATCTATAAATTTTCTCAAATCAAGAAAATATTTTCTCGGACAGAGAACATACTTTCTTGATTTGATACATAAATGATTTTGAATTAATATATTCTGCATTTCTTACATGCTACTTAATTTCTTGGTCGAATTCCATATTTTCTTGGATCAAGAATATCTGTTCTTCTCACAAAATAAATGTTTTCTTCATTTAAATCTTGAATTACTTGAACGAACGTTACAAAAAATTGAATGAATCAAATAAAATAATTCAATTAACTATATATATTCTTAGAACAAGAAAATATTTTATTCATTTAATACATTTCATACTTCGTATAAGAAGACTAACTTCTTGGTCGAATTCCATATTTTCTTGGATCAAGAATATATGTTCTTCTCCCAAATATCATATGTCAAGAAAATCGTTTTCTTCAATCAATACTTTAATAGTCTTGGCCGTATTCAATCCCACGATTTGCTTCAACCAAGAAAAATTTTCTTGGTTCAATACTTTTTTTTTTCAGTGTATACTTATGTTCGTTTCCCATACTATAAATTAATATGTATTGTCAAAATTTAAGGAAAGGGTTTTATATTTTAACTTTGGTAAAAATTTGTCGAACATCTGATCCGCGACAAAAAAAAATATTTAAAACCATAAAAATTTATGTATTTTTGACCATGTAGCCAAGATTTGCCGTGGTAAACAAGAAAAATTCTTTGTATACCTGAAAAATTCTATATTTTGACAATGGTCACAATTTACGAAACCATGGCGAACGAAAAAGTATTTAACAACCTAAAAATTTATATATATGTTAAACATGGTTATAAACAGTGTTTTAAAAATTTTTTTAAGATTTTTCCTTCCTTACTAAACAATCTTCCTAATTGTGGAAAATTCATCAAGCTTTTAAAAAGAATATTAACATAGGTTTCAAAGCAAAAATTCCCTAAAATATTGCAGGAAAAAATTTAAAGGAGAAATTCCTCGAGCTTTTGGTGAAAATTCCCCAATATTTCTAAGGTAAAATTCCACAAAATTTTAAAAGAAATTTCCTCAAGTTTTCTTGGAAAAAATTCCCCAAGCTTTCTTAGTGAGCTTTCAGGGAAAATTCCCCAAGGTTTCAAAGGGAAAACTCCACGAGATTTTAAAGGGAAATTTCCTCAAGTTTTCTTGGGAAAAATTTCCCAAGGTTTCAAAGGGAAAATTTCCCACGGTTCCAAAGGGAAAATTCCACAAGATTTTAAAGGGAAATTTCCTCAAGTTTTCTTGGGGAAAATTCTCCAAGCTT
Organism: Leptopilina heterotoma; assembly: GCF_015476425.1. NCBI lineage: Eukaryota > Metazoa > Arthropoda > Insecta > Hymenoptera > Figitidae > Leptopilina > Leptopilina heterotoma. The sequence goes on along the minus strand of NW_025111187.1, from coordinate 1,104,676 downwards.
TCTTAGTCTATTTATTTTCTTATTTATTTATTGTTTATAATTATTATATTAAAAAAATTTAATAAAAGTTCGTTGCAAGACTTCAATTATTTTCCTAAATAATAAAATTCTTCTCAGAATTTCAATTATTTTTAATACAATTCTAAGAAAATTCTTCGAAAAATTTCGTAATTTAAATTTTTTTTAAATTTTGCAACGAATTTTTTTACATTTTTTAAAAATAATTTAAATCCTGTGAAGAATTTTATTATTTTGGAAAACAATTGAATTTTTGCTACGATATTTATAACATTTCTTTAAAATAATTGAAATCCTGTGAAGAATTTTATTATTTAGGAAAATAATTGAATTCTTTTGATAAATTTTATTAAAATAGTAGATTTTGAAAATATTTGAATTTCATCGAAGAATTTTTATTATTTGTGAAATGTAATTGAATTCTTGCAAAAAATGTTTGAAAATAATTACATTTTTCGAGGAATTCATTTAAAATTGTATTAAAAATAATTTAAATCCTAGGAAAAATTTTATTATTTTTGATAATAATTGAATAGTTGCTAAGAATTTTATTAAAATTGTCAAATATAATTGAATTCATGAGAAGAATTTTATTATTTATGAAAAAAAGTTGAATTAAAATTATATTTAATAAAATAATTGATTTCTTTTGAAAAATTTTATTAGAATATTTGAAAATAATTAGATTCCTGTAAAAAATTTTAATATTTTTGTAAATAATTAAATTCTTCCAAAGAATTTAATAAAATCGTTTTTTTTAAACAATTAACTTTTTTAAGGAATGGAAATTAAATTTTTAAGAATAATTACATTCTTTGAGCAATTCCTGTAAAATTGTATTAAAAATAATTAAAATCCTGCGATGAATTTTATTATTTACGAAAATAATTGAATAGTTGCTAAGAATTTTATTAAAAATTTTCAAAAATAATTGAATTTTAGCGAAGAATTTTTATTATTTGTGAAATGTAATTGAATTCTTGCAAAAAATGTAAATAATTACATTTTTTGAGGAATTCATTTAAAATTGTATTAAAAATAATTTAAATTCAAGGAAAAATTTTGTTATGTTTTTAATAATAATTGAATAGTTGCTAAGAATTTTATTCCATTTTTCTAAATAATTGAATTTATGGGAAAAATTGTATTACTTTTAAAAATAATTGAATTCTTGCAAAGAATTTTATTAAAAATCGATATCTTCATGTTTTATATATATTTTAAAACTGTGGTCAGAAGAAAAAACGACCTTAAGCAATAGCTTGAAAGTATTAATTTCCAACGAATTAATACCAAAAAAATGTGGATCAAATAAAAAATTGATTCAAATTTTTGTCATCAATTTGATCCACTTTAGCATCAAAATTTAATATTTTCAAGAAAACAGTAATAAAAAAAATGAATAATTCTAATTTTAAGATAAGAAAAAATGAACTTTTTCTTTTACCAATGTGCATGAAGAATAAAGTGTGCTGCAATGGCGCACTAATGAGTTTTGAATAAAAGAGAATTGAATATTAGAGGGGAAAATGGAAGATTGAAAAAAAAATAATGTCCGTTATTATGGTATAAGCCAAGGATCAATTAAAGGGGTATAGATTGGATTAATTAGACGATTTGAAGTGATAATTTCTTAAAGTACTTATTAGATAGGAGAATTGCTGCTCTATTAGCGATAATTGTAACGATCATTGGCAAGTGGGTGAGTAAATGTCAAGCCCTTTCACCGGATAAGGGTAGGTAGACGAGAAAAGCCCTCTTTGAGTTTATGGCAGCCAACTTACCCGTTGGTTGCTCTCGGCAGCTCGACGAAGTCGTCAAATACTTTTACGACCGAGTAACGGGATTTAAAGTGACGATGATGCAACCTCAAGGTGCTCACTTTATCCTTCATGACGTCGTAAATGTAACTGATAACATTGTCTGATTCGTTTCACTTCATCTACTGTTTTTCAAAAAAAAAAATTTTCTTTGCAGAATTTTCCCGCTCAAAAAGAACCGAAAACTAAAATCATATTTTGACAGAAAAAAGGATTTTTTTTTATTATACTTAAATAGAACGAGAATAACTTTCAAATTTTTTTAAACTTTTAAGTTTTTAAGTCTTCAAAGAAAGGTTTGCTAAGTCCTTCAGAAAAGATATCTTAATTCTTTAAAAGAAGCTTATTTAGTTTGGTAAAATAAGCTTTTCCTAAATTTTCAAAGAAAGCTTTTCTAAATCTTCAAGAAACTTTTTCTTCTTTAAGAAACTTTCGTATAAAAAAAAATTATCTTAAATCTTCAAACGAAACTTATTTTAAGTCTTTAAAAGAAGCTTTTCTAAGTCTTTAGAAAAAGCTAAATTCTAATTATTTAAAGGAAGCTTTACTACTACTTGATTCTTTTAATTCTCCAGAGAAAACTTTTTGTAAGTTTTGAAGGAAAGATTACGTAGTTTTTTAATATAAACTTTATCTAAATCTTTAAAAAAAAGCTCTTTTAAGTTCTCGATGGAAATTATTCTAGGTCCTTAAAGAAAGCTTTTTTTATTATTTTTTGAAAATAAGCTTTTTTAAAGTCTTCAAAGAGAACTACCATAATTCTTCTGTGAAAGCTTTCCGAGCTTTTTTAAAATAAAGTTTTTCTACATCTTCAAAGAAAACTTATTCAGTTATTCAAAAAAAAAAGTCCAAGCTTTCCGAGTTTTTTTAAAATAAAATTGTTCTAATTCTTTAAAGAAAAGAAAGCTTTTTTAAATCTTCAAAAAGAAAGCTTCCTGGGTTTCCCTAAAAGCTCTCTTTCATTGTTTCTTTAAAATTAACTTTTTATTCAACTTGAAGCAAAGCTCTATTAAGTTTTAAGGGCAAGTTTCCAACGTCTATAAAAAAAGCTTTCTCTTTGTCTTTAAATGAAGATTTCTGAATTTTTAAAAATAAGGTTTTTCTAGATTTTAAAGAAAGCTTTCCTATTGTTTTAAAATAAGCTTCTTTCCAAAGAATATTTCAAACTTATGCTCATTCTAAGTCTTTAAATGAAGCTTTCTTATTATTTAAAAAAGCTTTTTCTCAGTCTTGGAAGGAAGATTTTTTCAGCTTTTAAAGGAATAGAAACTTTCCTATTATATTGAAATAAACTTTTTCCAAGTCCAAAAAAAATGCTTTTCGTAAGGCTTCAAAAAAAGCTATTTCTATTTCTTTAAAGAATGCTTTCGAATTTTCTTTAAATAAACTTTTTCTAAAAGCTTCTCAAAGTCTTCTTCTTCTCAAAGACTTCTTCAAAGTCTCCTATTTATTTTAAAATAAGTTTTCTTTTTATAGTTTAAAATGAGCTTTTCCAAGTCTTAAAAGAAAGCTATCCTAATTCTTCAATTGAAGCTTTTACAGTTTATTAAAAATATTCTTTTTCTAAATCTTGAAAGAACGCTTTTTTAAGCTTCAAAATAAAGTTTCCAACGTCTATAAAAAAGCACTTCCTTAGTCTTTAACCAAAGCTTATTTTTAATCTTTAAAGAAAAATTTCTGTTTTTAAAATAAGATTTTTTATAGTTTTTAAAAGAAGCCTTCCTAGGCTTTTAAAAAGAGCTTATTTTGAAGTTTTAACGTAAGCTTTCCTAGATCTTTAAAGAGGGCTTTCCTAAGTTTTTTAACGAAGCTTTTCTAGGTTTTTAAAGGAAGCTTCAAAGGATGATTATTCTCAGTCTAGAAATGAAGCTTTCCTACTATTTTAAAATAAGCTTTTTCCAGTCTTTAAGGAATGATTTTCTAAACATTCAAAGGAAGCTTTTCTATTATTTTAAAATGAGCTTTTTCTAAGACTTCAAAAGAAGCTTTTTCTAAAATTCCAAAGAAAGCTTATTGTGACAATTTAAAAGGTATATCTTACCCAATTCTTTAAAAAAAGCTTCTTTACGTCTTCAAAAAAGCTTTATTAAATCTTCAAACGAAGCTTTCCTATAGGAAGCTTTTTCGAAGTCTTTAAGAAAAGCTTTTACTAAGTATTTTTCTAAACATTCAAATGAAGCTTTTCTATTATTTTAAAATGAGCTTTTTCCAAGACTTCAAAAGAAGCTTTTTCTAAAATTCCAAAGAAAGTTTATTGTGGCAATTTAAAAGATGTCTTACCTAATTCTTTAAAAAAAGCTTCTTTACGTCTTCAAGAAAGCTTTATTAAAACTGCAAACGAAGCTTTCCTATAGGAAGCTTTTTCGAAGTCATTAAGAAAAGCTTTTACTAAGTCCTTTTCAAAATCTTTAAAGAATGCTTTTCCTTAGGCTTCAAAGAAAGCTTTTCCTAATTTTCGAAAGAAAATTTTTCCCACTTTTTCAAAAAGGAGCTTTTTTAATTTTCCCAAAAAAAGCTTCCCCTGATTTTTCAAAGGAAAATTGAAAATATTATTTTAAAAACTTAAACTTATAGTTGATAGAAGTACATTTTAAATTTACTTTCTAATATTAATTTCCGTTCCACTTGAAAGCTTAATTTTTCTTTTACTATCCCCAACAAAAAATGTAAGTACAACTAATAGCTGCAAGAAGAATAATTCATTATAAATTCATTATTTCTTTCTCTATTTTCAGTAAAAGTAATTTTAAAACTGTGATTCGTAGAAAATTTTCGTTCGGAATATAGTGACATCTAACAGAATAAGGAGGAACAGTTTAGCAGTATACTTCAGCGGATAAGTTGAGAGTGAAAGGAAGCTTGATACCCGTCGAGTTGATCTTTAAACTTTACAGAAACTTGCAATACCCGAATGCAATAAACACTTCCATTGCAGTTTATGAAAGAAGATTATTTAAATGATCCTTGCACTATAAAAAAGCAAAGAAGAAATTTAGTACTAAGGAAAAAGTAGTGAATTAGTGAATAGTTAAATTTCAGTTTTAAAGCCTTTCGACCTTTTTCGTTATTCATTTTTCATAAACTAGTCGAAAAATTTCTTTTTGACGTTTTCTTCATTTCTTACCTAAGGTAACGAATAAAATAATTTTTAAAAAACAGACTATGGTAACTAAGTAAAAAAAACCTCTTTTTTAAATTATAGACAATTTTCTAGAAAGTGTCAAATTGATACTAAACTGGATCGAATCGATGCCAAAAATTTGGATCAATTTTTAATTTAATCCACAGTTTTGGTTCTCAATTTGTTGTAATTTGATACCTTTAAGTTAAATTATTAAGTTAACAGTGTAGTTTTATACAGTTTTCTCGAAAGTATCAAATTCATACTAAAATGTATTCATTTGATACCAAAATGTGGATCAAATAAAAAATTGATCTCAAGTTTAGTATCAAATTGATAAACGTTCAAGAATTTGAATTTGAATTCAATACTTTCAAGAAAACTGGGTATAGAAATTATATTTACAGAAAGGTGAAGAAAAATGCCAAATGGTAAAAATAGGAAAAATTAGAAAATTCGATTCATTAATCTTAGTTGTTCAAAAAAAAGGTTTAAACAATTTAGGAATAAAACTCAGCTCCATCTGTGGAAGCGTTTCAACATAAACTGAAAAGTTTGTGAATTTGCTTTAAGGGTCAAACAGTGATCTGCCGTTGATTGCCCACTAAATAATTCCCTCGTTCGATAACAGATGGCTCAAAAGTTCCTCAGCCCCCTCTCACCCAGGAAAGGGAAGGGGGGAGGGAAGGATGAGAGGAGGGACTATTTTGAAAACTGTTCACCAAAATTTCCTTTTGCAACGCGGATTTACGATCAAATTAAAGCTGACAATTATTGTTATTGTAGTATCATATAAGGAGGTAACAGATAATAAATTTGGCCGTAAAAGCGTTAAACTAGTGGTTGAGTTTTGTAGGGCTGGTTTAGTGCCGAGTCGCGTGCAACGTCGCTCGTTAAAACGGCCGTAAACCAACGTAACCCGCCAGGCCATACTAGACCACCACAGACCGCGCGCGGGGTACGCGCCAAAAGCAGAAACCAGTTCTTTATTTTCTCTTTTCTTTTTTTTTCTTTTGCTTTTATTTATTTCTACTTTTTTACAGCCTCCCGAAATTCTAGCCGAAACAATATAAAAACTGTGCGAATGATTTTTATTTAAAAGCGATGCGCCTCTCTCTTTCACTGTCCCTTTCATAACGTTTTAACGACTTCTTCTTCTTCTTCAAAAAAAAAAAGATTTATTCATTTATTTAATTATCAGTTTAATATTGTGTATTATTTTTTTCTCTTCAATCTATTTATTCCAAACGAAAAGTATTTTTTTATATTTTTAAACTTTGGACAAAGTATTGCGAACCAAGAAAAAAAACCTTTTTATATTTTTAAACTATGGGCAAAGTTTGGCGAACTATTAGGAAAAAAAACTCGTATTTTAACATACTTTACCAATAGTTTAAAAATATTTAAAAAAAAAATTTTTTTCTACCCACGGTTCGCTATTCCTTGTCCATGGTTTGAAAATATAACAAATAATTTGATTTTACTGTCAAAAAATTTATTTTATTTTCCTTTTAGTTTGACATAGTTTAAAAATATAAAAAACTATACTTTTTCTTCCCATGGTTCGTCATACTTTGTCCTTGGTTTGTAAAAATATAATAAAAATTACTTTTTTATATTTTTAAACTATGGGCAAAGTCTGGCGAACCATGGGTAAAAGCAAAACTATTTTTTTCTGCTTCCCATTGTTCGACAGACTTTGCCCATAGTTTAAAAATATGAAAAAAATCATTTTTATTATATTTTTTAACCATGGGCGAACCATGGGAAGAAAAAAAATGTTGTTTTCTATATTTTTAGAGTATGGACAAAGTCTGGCGAACTATGGGTTCGCTAGACTTTGTCTATTAGTTTAAAAATAATAAAAAACAACATTTTTTCACGGTTCGACAGACTTTAGCTATAGTTTAAAAATATGAAGAAAATAATTTTTATTATATTTTTGAATCATGGACGAACTATGGGAAGAAAAAAATTTTGTTTTCTTTTTTTTTAAGTATGGACAAAGTTTGTCGAACCCATGATTCGCCAGACTTTGTCCATAGTTTAAAAATATAGAAAAAAATCATTTTTATTATATTTTCGAAACATGGGCAAAGAATATAGCAAATTATGGATGGAAAAAAGGTTGTTTTTTAATATTTCTAAACTATGCGCGTAAAGTATGGAAAATTATGATTTTTTTTTCATAGTTAGCCATAGTTTAGAACTATTTTTTTCTTCCCATGGTTCGCCATTCTTTGCCCTTGGTTTGAAAATATAATAAAAATTATTTTTCTGCTTCCCATGGTTCGATATACTTTGCCCATAGTTTAAAAATATGAAAAAAAAATATTAGCCTTGCTTCTTCCCATGGTTCTGCAGACTTTGTCCATAGTTTAAAAATAACGAAAAAATTTTTGTTCTTCCCGAGGTTTGTCAAACTTTGAAAATATAATAAAAAATTATTTTTTTCATATTTTTAAACTATACAGTTAAAGTTTGGCGAGCGATGGGAAGGAGAAAAAAATAGTTTTGTTTGCCCATAGTTTGAAAATATAATAATAATTTTTTTCATATTTTTAAACTATGTACAAAGTGTGTTGAACCAGGGGAAGCAGAAAAAAATAATTTTTATTATATTTTCAAACCATGGGAAGAAAAAACTGTTTTTTTTCAAATTTTGACCATAGTTTTAAAAAATTTGAAACTTTTTGCGTTTATATTACTTAATTGAATGAAAAATTAATTTTCATTGTCATTATAAATAAATAATCATTCAAAAAATTCGAATTTAAGGAATAGAATTTAAGGAATAGAATTTAAAGAAAATATTTGAGAGGGAATTTTCAATGTTTAGAAATGGACAATAGTTTCCCGGCGTAAACACAGAAGTCAGGGAACTTGAGCTCAGTCGATTACCGCTGTGTAGATGGGGAAATAAAAGGCAGCAATTGTACCATCGCAGAAATGTTGGACGATCTAGTTTAGAGGACGGCCGTAAGAGTGGATTAGGTGTTATTTCCTAAACTCAATCTTCGAAAACACTGACAATAATAATAAAAATAAATGAAAAAATTTCTTCCCCACCTGTTATGTGTGTATTTGGATTTTCAAAAATTTTACATTAATAAATTTCTGAATAATGCATTCCAATTTGAAATATTGATAATTTATATTTTATTATTACTTTCCTGAAAATATCTCTGCGAAATTAGACAAAAATTATATCAAAAATTTTTTAAAAGTTGAAAAAATGTTTATGATCGAAATTTTTTATAATTAAAATAATTTAAAATCTAATTAATTAAAAATAGAAGAAGAAGAAGGAGAAGAAGAGGAAAAAGAGCAGAAAATGAATTAGGAGATTAGTTTATAGATTTACAACGTGAGTCAATCGGAACTAACATATAAATAAAATATTATTTCAAAAAAAATTTTCAAAACAAATCACAATTATGAACTTGAATTGAATGGGACATGTGAATGAGGGATAAAACAAAAAGCGCGATGCTTAAAGTGTCATTTGATTTGCGTTGTGTCACTATTTCAACCAATCATGGGAACGTAATGGCCTCCGGTGGAGGTGAAGTTTCGAGCGAGACCCCACTAGATGTCAGTAACGTAGCCGGTCGTAAATCGTGCGGGGATTCCCGCCCATTGCATGTCGGGAGGCGGTGCTTAAGAGTTCCGTGACGTCAGGGGACTCCCCCACCCTCAATAGTCATCCCCGCCATTCACCATTCGCTTGTTGAAAAAGAAGAAAAATATATATATATATATTCTGTATATATATAACCGTGCGGGAGATAGTATTGTGTGTGATTCCCCTCCGTCGGAAAGGAGACGAGAGAGAAAGAAGAGTAGACACTACTCTTCAGGACCACCATCACGGTCATCTTCATAAACGCAAGCGGCCGTTCGAAATGTTATTGAGGCTAATTTAAGCGACGCTTAAAGCGATACTGTGTTTGTTTATTGCTTGTTAAAGCGTTCTGGATTAAATATAAAACATTGACAGGCATAGACATTGGCTAGACAGAGTGGCGCTACCTCAGGAGGCGCACGATGAGCCGAGGCGACAGCTTATTTCAAAATAAACTAAATACTGTCACGTGCGCTGATTTTTTTCTAAAATCCACTTTTTGGTCTTTTCTTTCCCGTCTAAAGATGCTAAACTTTGTCATCTTTTCCTTCAGCGACGAAAATTAATTTAGATTTAAATTTCGCGCCTAAGAGCTTAGAAGCCTAAGAGCGCTAGTGTCGTGAGAGCCAATCAGACGCCGTGTCGAATCGATAATTATCGATTCGACACGGCGTCTGATTGGCTCTCACGACACTAGCGCTCTTAGACTCCTAGTCTCCTAGGCGGGAAATTTGAATCTAAAATCATTTTCAAAAGACGAAATGATCTTTCGATTTGAAAACAAATTCTATTTTCGAATCAGAAATAAAATCCTTTTAATATCTCGTTCATAAATAAATGAAAACATGTAGAGAAAATGGGATTTCGAATCGTGAAAGCTTTGGGTTAGATCACATGTGCTATTTTACACTCTTTTCTGTAAAAACCTCGCTAAAAATTCCGCTCGTATCCTTATCGACTAGATGCGATGGTTCAATTGCATCGTTCTCAAGAAGCGAGATTTTCTCAATAACAACCTTCCATTTTCCATTTTTTTCCCCTCTAAATCCTCGAGAAAATTTTTTTTTTTTTAAAATGACAAAATAATTCTTTTTCTAAGAGAGAAAATATTAATTCTCAACAGGAAAAAAAATCGAGAATTTAAAAAAAATCGCTAAAGAAATGTTTTTAAAGAAAAGAATTATTTCTGGTTTTTTTGGCACCGTTTCTCTTTCCCAATAATAATGTGCGGTTATGGCCCCATCATTATTGCGTTGCAAATAATAATTGGTCAAGCAGCAATGACTAATAATTGCTTTTCAATGCAGGTCTAATTTCTCGAACCACTTCCTAGCTCGTAAAGCAATAAAAATACTCATAAAACTGCTTTGGGACCTGGTTCTCTCTTTTGGTGAAATGATAAATTTTCCTAAAATTAAAACCTTACCTGCATTCAATCCCTCTTTACAAAAATGAGAAATTTTTTTCCCTGTAAATGGTACATCTACATTAAAAAAATTTCAAATTGTAATTTTGTAATTCAAATTCAGTCTCAATGTAAAAGTATATCTCAAGACTAGAAAATTATCGACGAGGGAAAAATAATTAAGAAAATATATAAAAAAAGACTAAAGAAAATTTCGAGCTAAACACACACTAAAGTTTGAAATTTATCCCATTTATATTTGGAGATATTATTTTTAGTTTGATATACGCATTTGTAGAAATAAATTCTGAGCACAATATTCCCTGGCAAATTGTGTTTATAGGAATAGTGAAATGTATTTGTCCCTCGGGAAATATAGACCTTTAGTCTGCACCAGTTGGATTGCGCCTGTGGAGATACGCTGCCACTAAAAAGATCAATACGCCATCCTCCTCGTTGTTCTCCGGAATCAAGATGGTGCAAGGCTACCTATACATATCTGTAATCGAAAAGGATATTTCCCATAAAAAAAAATAGGAGAGAGATCCGACGGATGGAAACGTCAAGAAGTATAAAAAAAAATCATTTTTACACGAATATACTTCAATTCTCTAATTTATTCATAAACAACTGGGAAATATTCCTTTCACTATTTTTTTAAATACTAAAATTTACATTTTTTACTGACCCCTTGCTCTCTATTTTTCTACTCTATACGAATGGCGTAAACTTATAGTTACTACCAAGACACAAACATTAGTGGCCCTAGAATGGGACAATTCGGGCCTAAAGACTAGAATTTAAATATTCTACTCATATTTGGGGTCATGAAATAATTATTTAGTATTTAATTACTTTGTTACTAGGATTACAGGACGGAAAATTCAATCCAAAAAATTCAGACCGAAAAATCCGGGAAAAAAGTTTAAAGTAAAAAAAATTGAAAATAAAAATGTCTACAGTGGAAAAATCCAAAATAAATAATGAAATATGTGAAAAAGACACATTCTTACTTTTTACGCTATAAAATCGGAATTTAAAATGTTAATGTTAAAATTGCAACATTTTAAATTATTTACTATATAAATATTAAAATTCTTCACAAAAATTCAATTATCTTCATAAATAAAAAAATTCTTAAAAAAAATTCAATTATTTTCATAAATAAAAAAATTCTTCAAGAAAATTCAATTATTTTCATAAATAAAAAAATTCTTCAACAAAACTTCAATTATTTTCATAAATAAAAAAATTTCCAGAAAAATTTCAATTATTCTATAAAATTTTTAATACAATTTTTCCAAGAAATACAATAATTATTTTCAACAATTTTGATAAAATTCTTCACAAAAATTAAATTATTTTCATAAATAAAAAAATTTCAATTATTTTTATAAATAAAAAAATTCTTCACAAAAATTCAATTATTTTCATAAATAATAAAAAATTCTTCACAATAATTCAATTATTTTTATAAATAAAAAAATTTCAATTATTCTATAAAATTTTTAATACAATTATTCCAAGAATTACAATAATTATTTTCAACAATTTTGATAAAATTCTTTAGAAAAATTCAATTATTTTTCTTAATATAATTCCAATTAAATTACTCGAATAATTCAATTATTTTCAGAAATTTAAAATGTTAAGCAGTCATCGAAATGAGCAACTCAAAAAAAAGGACAATTTCATTTAAGGCAACCATTCAAATTTTTATATCTCAATTTTTTTTTCATTGGATTTTTAATTTCTTTGGACTTTTTGACAAAAACAAAAAGTCCAAAAAATAATTACCTAGTGAAACTATTTTTTTTTTACTTTTTTCGATTCCATTTACTTTGGATTTTTTCGTTTGGACTTCTTGTCCGGATACCTGTTATTAGATAAATAGAAATCCAATAATTAATTATTTTTAGGTATTTTTAGAGTCATTACCAAGATCGAGCCATTATTGACCCAAGATTGGGCCAATCTTCTAGTCTAGAAAGTGGAAATTAAATACTTTATTGATCTCTTGATTCGTTGATAAAATAAATTCGAAGGTTTGTACAAACGGCGTCAACTTGGAGCCATTACCAAGATCGAACCATTATTGACCCAAGATTGGACCAATCCAGCTTAAAAACTTGAAAATTGAACATTTTATTGACCTCTGGGCTCGTGGATAAAATAAATTCGAAAATTTACACAAACGGGGTATTTTTAGAGTCTCTTTTAATATTGAGCCATTATTGAACCAAGATTGGGCCAATCTTCCAGCCCACAAAAGTGTAAATTTAATATTTTATTGATCTCTTGGCACATGGATAACAAATCTTTTTCCAAGATTATATTTTTCTATCTTACACGAGTGGCGTAAACTTTGAATAATTACCAAGAACGAACCATTATTAACCCAAGATTTGACCAATCCAGCCTACAAAACTGGAAATTGAACTTTTTTTTGATCTCTTGGCTCGTGGATAAAATAAATTCAAAAATTTATGCAAACGGGGTATTTTTAGAGTCATTATTAACATCAAGCCATTATTGACCCAAGATTGGGCCTATTTTTTATCCAAGAAACTATAAATTAAATACTTCATTAATCTTTTAGTTAATCGATAAAATAAATTTTGAGATTTGTACAAATCGCGCCAACCGTAAGTTATCACCAAGAACGAGCCATTATTAACCCAAGATTGGACCAAACCAGGCTACAAAACTGTAAATTAAATATTTTATTGATCTCTATGCACTTGGATAAAAAATATTTTTCTTAGACTTTATATTTTATCCTATTTTTCTATCCTAAACGAATGCCGTAAACTTGGAATCACTACCAAGAACCAGCCATTTTTGACCCAAGATTGGTCCAATCTTCCAGTCTAGAAACTAGAAATTTAATATTTTATTGATCTGTTGGCCTGTAGATAAATAAAATCGAAAATTTGTTTACAAATGGTGTAAACTTGGAGTCATTACCAAGATTGAGCCATTATTGTTCCTAGACTAAGCCAGAAACTGGTATTTAATTATTTTATTGTTTAATAATATTAAAATAAATATTTTAAATTATTATTTTAAATAAATATTTAATATTTTTAAGTCATCGATAAAATAAATTCGGAGATTTGTACAAAAGGCGTTAACTTGAAGTCATTACCAAGATTGAGCCATTATTAACCCAAGATTGAACCAAACCATTTCAGAAACTGGAAATTACATATTAATAAATATTTAATAATATTAAATTCAATACTGTGTTGATCGCTTAGTTCTTTGATAAAATAAATTCGAAGATTTACACAAACGGCGTAAACTTGGAGTCATTGCCAAGTTAGAGCCATTATTGGTCCAAGATTGGTCCAATTTAGCCTACAGAGGAGAATTTAAATATCTTATTGAATTCTTGGCTCATAAAATAATTATTCCTAGTATTTAATTTTCTATCATATTTTTCTATCCAATACGAGTGGCGTAAACTTGGAATCATTACCAAGAACGAGATTCATCCACGATTGAGCCATTTTAGCCCGGAAACCGGAAATTGAATATTTTATTAATTTCTTAGCCTATGGATAAAATAAATTCGAAAATTTGTTTACAAATTTTTAAACTTGGAGACATTACCAAGATTGAGCCATTATTGTCCCTAGACTGGGCCAGAAACTGGTATTTAATTATTTTATTGATCTCCTGAAACATTGATAAAATAAATTAGAAAATTGTTCTTTATAACTTCTTGGGTTAATATTTGAATTGCCTAAAATTCGAATATTGGGTGAATATTTTTTTATCCAGAAAAGAAAATTCTACAGTGATTTAAAAATTTTTAAATTTAAAAAATTTTCCCCGCTTTTACAAGTAATGCGACAAAATTACAGTTCCAAGTTTAATATTCTATAATTTAGTATAAGCCAAAGAAAAAATGAAAATGAAAAAATTAGTTTCGATTTTTTTTCTGAGAAAGTTAAATTCTGGATTTAAGGAATACAAAAGATTATGAAGAGATGAATTCAAAAAGCGTTACAGGAGTTTCGGTTTATGAAAAAAGAAATACTTTTCGGTTAGATATATTGGATAAAACTTGTCAGTTATGCCTCGAGAATTATTATTCTTTCCCAATTTCTAAATTTGTATAAATCTTTTCTCCTTATACGATTCTCATATATAAATCTCTTCATCCGTTAGAAGAAAAAGAAATTTTTAAATTTACTTAAAAAAAATTTTGAAAAACAAAAATATTTCAATTTCATGAAATTATCAAAATTGATTTCTTTCTTAGAAGAAGAAACAAAATTTTTTTAATTTACTAGAAAAAAAATATTTTAATTTCATGTAATTATCAAAATTGATCTTAAACACCAAAAGCAAAAAAAAAATTCGTTCGTATAAAAATCAAGAAAAAAGTTGAATTAGTATAGAAATAATTTCTCGCAAACACAATTTCCAACTATAATTATTTCACCTACTTAAATTCGACAATTATACGAGAGCTAATTTTTTTACAAATCAATACGAAGTGCGAGGAAATAAAAAACATTTCTGCAAAAGAATAAAAAATTTCTTCCAACTGGACAATTTACTGTAATAAGGATTATTATATTATTTATGTAATTTATTTTCATTTTTCAGAAAAGAATTATTAAATAAAAGAAAATAAATAATATATACCATAGGCATATATGTATATATACTAACTGCACAGATAGTATGGGATGTAAATTTTCTATTCAAAGTTGGGTATTAAAATTTTTTTATATCATGGATCATTCACACGGATAAGCGTGCCAATAGAAGAATAAGAAAGTATGCATGGAAGTACTTGAGGCGCGCAAAATTGTACACAAAGGTAATAAATGGTATCAACAAGTGGATGTTTTGATGTTATTATAAAGCCCCTAGGACATAAACATAAAATATTAGCTGTATCAACGCACGCATAAAAATCTCTGAATTATTACACCTGCCGCCTTTTATGGAACATTTATGTACTATTTATTTGCTCGTTGATATACCAATCGGTGTGTGTAATGCACAATATTCGTTATACACACTTTTTTATATATATTCGATTAATTATCATTTTTTATTATTTGATTATTAAAATGATAATTTGAAAATTTCATCCGTTTGTAACTTTTGACACTATACTGTAAATATCACAAAAAAATCAGAATTTACTCTATTATACCTGTAATAATAGGTTGCGCGGACAATATCCCCACCCCTAATAGTAAGTTGCGCGCGCATATTATCCCCACCACTAATAGTAAGTTGCGCGCGCATACTATCCCCACTCCTACCAGTAAGTTGCGCGAACATACTATCCTCACCCCTTTCATTTTCACTAAAAAAAATTTGACTTCATTCAAAAAAGTTCAGTTTCACTAAAAAATTTCATTTTCCCTAAAAAATTCTTACTTTTACTTGAACTCAAAAAATTACCACTTTCACATTCATTTCAAAAATATTCTCATTCATTAAAAAAATTCTAACTTTCATTAAAAAAATATTAACCTTCATTAAAAAATTTTAACTTCACTCAGAAATATTTAGATTTACACAAAAAATTTTACTTTCCCTAAAAAAATTGTAACTTTCATTAAAAGTATTCTCACTTTTCTTCTATAGTAAACTATAAAAAAATTTTGACTTTTACTTAACAAAAATTTTTTAAAAACCCAAATTCTCACTTTTATTAGAAAAAATTTTTATTTAACTCGAAAAATTATAATTTAAATTTTAAATTGAAAAAAATTATTTTTTCCAAGTCACTTTCACTTTGAATTTGAAACAAATTTTTTACTCGAAAAAATTCTCACTAGCACTCAAAGAATGTTTACTTTGACTCAAATTATTATTACGTTCACTTGAAAATTTTGAAGTGAAAGTGAACATTTCTTGAGTCACATTGAGAATTTTTTGAAGTAATTGAAAGTCAAATATTTTGAGTAAAAATAAAAGTGAGTAAGGAAAATTAAAAGTCAAAATTTTTGAGTGAAAGTAAAAGTTATGTGAACGCACCCCTGTTTTATTTACTTTTAAACAGATTTTTTATTAAAAAAATTATTTTTAATACTATCAGGTCTCGGATATGATGACTTTTTCCTTTTTTTCGACTCATTTTCAAAAATTGCAGCTTTTTCGACTGTTCTTCCAAATATTGCAACAAAATACCATATTTTTAGTATAAGATAATTAATAATTCCGGGAAAATTTGAAAATAATTTTTTTTAAGTATTTTATAGCAATTTTTGAAAATCAACTTTTGGAGAATTTAAATTGCAAATTTTTAAAATCACCTTTATCAGAATTTAAATTGCAAACTTTTAAAATCAACTTTTGAAGATTTTAAATTGCAAATTTTTAAAATGAATTGAATTCATTCTAATTTTTGAAAATTCAATTATTTTCAATATTTTCAATTATATATTTCCAAAAATTCAAATACACACAATAATTTTAAAAAAATTCAATTATTTTTAATATTTTCAATTATATATTTCCGAAAATTCAAATACATATAATAAATAATAATAATAAAATTTTTTTTAGAATCGTTTTTAACATTTTGGAGAAAACAGTCATTATCAAAAGTTTAAATTAAAATTCTTTAAAAAATTGATTATATTTTTCAAAATTTCAATTATTTTTAAAAGATTTTACCAAATTTCAATTGTTTGGAAATTTTTTAATTGTATATAATTGAAAAACTATTATCTTTCAAAAATTATTTGAAAATATTTTTAAAAGATTAATTTTAAAACTTTCTTTATTATAATTTTTTGAAAATATTATATCGTAATAAGTTTTGAAAAAGAACAAGGATAGTTACAATTATTTTGAAAAATTGAATTTTTGTATTTCAATATTTAAATTTTCGAAATAATTTCGACTACAAAATTCTAACTTAAACTTTTTTGAATGTTTTTCTAAATTATCATTTTTATAATGAGAAGAAAAGGACAAAGACTGAAGGAACAATTTTTTAAAGCACAAATCATATTATATTTATAATTTTTTAATTTTTTTTTGAGTTAAAGAACTAAAAGATCTTAAAATTAGTTTAAGCCACTAAGCACTAAAGTTATTTACAGCCGAAAATTGAGCTTAAAATGAAATAATTTTTACAGTAAACATTTTTTTATATTAAATTTTGAAAATTGAACTTAAAATGAAACAAGTTTTACAGTTAACATTTTTTTAAAAAAATTTTGAAAATTGTACTTAAATTAAAATTTTTTAAATTTATTATAGAGAATATTAGTTAAAAATTGAAGAAAAGAATTATATTTTCGAATAATTATAATTTTTAGAAATTAGTCAAAAATTTCATAAACAGTTTTAAATTGAAATTCTTTTAATGTAAAAACAAATAAGAAATATTTAAATATTTATTTAACAAAATTATTCAATTTTCGAATCATTGGATTCATGGGGGGTCAGAAAGTGATAAAAAATTGTCCACGTGGTATTCAAACCACCACTAAGTTGCGTCTCAAATTATTAATTTTGTTGTCGATCACAAAAAAAAATTGATTAAAGTTTTAAAAAAATGTAAAATTCCTCTTTGGAAAGGAAAGTGTAAAAATTACTACGATTTATTAAAACACAAAAAAAGAAATTTCGTTACGTAATGAAAAAAAAACTTGGCAATTTGTTATTGGAAAATTAACAAATCAAAAAAAGTAGTGGATAATTCTCAAAAAAAAAAATAAATGCTATATGGAATACTCTTTTTTTTGCCATATAGTTACGCACACGATCGTAATATTTACGATGTATTCGAGAGAAGCCTGGTATAATTGCCTGAATCGGCAGTCTAATGCGAGCTTTAAATGTTTATGATACGTGCGAAGATGATCTTGCTGATTCGTATGCACGCTGCGACTTCTGGGAGACCTTTACATTATTTGTTGGATATTGTTCCACAATGAGCCGCTGGGAATTTAATTAAACAGTTACTCAATTTATCGACCATCTTGATGAAACTTGGTCACTAATTTGCCGATAATTGAAATTGCTTCTTTGATGAAAGTAATTCCAATTTCAAAAAAAGAATTTTTCTCTCTTTTTTTCTGCATATTCTCATTTTTTTCCTCTTTTTAATTTTTTAAATCTTAATTATATTAATTGTATTTTTTTACTTGAAAATATAGTTAAATTTACCTAACACCTATTTTTTTTATTTTAACTATATTTTTAAGTAAAATTATTTTTTTTCTAATGAAAATTCTCTAAAGTTCCACTTGTTTTTAGGGGAAAATTGCGTTAGTTATTTTTTTTTTTTTAGTTAAACGTACAATGATGGTTATTCATTTTTTTTGCATGAAAAAAAAATCTAGATCTTCCTGGCGCCATTACTTATTCGCTAGAGCCAAACATGATCTGTTTGCGGATAAGCTTGGGCTATATTTCCCTCGTTGGAACGTGTCTCTGTAATCTGTTTTGTAAATAATTTGCTTCTTCGTGTTGAATAATTATGTGAAAAGTAGCCGAGAATTTGCAGTCACTAGGCACGCACGTACCTGCTAAACGCAAGTGTGTATTCTACTGTAATTATTTTAATTATTATATGGACAATCAGACGCTCCATCTCATGACAGAATTTGTCAAGAAAAATACATATTACAGCTTTTCTATATATTGTCGTCATTTAATTAGCGTTCTGTTTTTATTTTTTTAGTGCACGATGCGTGCGCACACAATTTCCCACTCCTTGCAAACGCGCATCCTCCCCACTCCAAAGAAGCTGCGCGCGCATTCGACGCGTACTCCCCACTCCAAACGAGTTGCGCGCGCACTCGGCGCACGCTATCCCCACTCCACACAAACTGCGCGCGCGCTGCATTTAATTGTAAACTATTTGTTTTAACTGTTCTAAATTTCTTTCTAGAAATTTAATTTTTTTTTCTTGTTAACAAAAATAAAAAGGCGTCCTCTTTTCATTCAAGTCCAAAAACTTTAAAATACTTTTCAACCTTTTTTTCAACTCTTTTGGTTTTAAATTAGTTTGCAACAGCGAATTCCATCCAAATTGAACGCAATCATCTAAAATGCAAATTAGTCTTTTTAGCCTCTACGAAATTTTTTTAATTAATGATTTCTTTTTTTTCTTGAAAAATACTTAAATATACTTTTTATCCAAATAAATCACGTTTCCACACTTGTGATAAATAGTCATACATGTAACAAATTCTCAGCAAGAAAAAAAGTAATAAATATTACCGAATAGGAATTAGCAATGACTAAGGGCAAAAGGACAAATCAAAAAAATTTGACATTTAGAAATGTTGGGAATTTTTTTTTCTTCTTTTTTTTAGTGTAGAAATAGTTGTAGTGTATAGCAAACTAGAGAATCGACCCTAATAAGTTAAAAGGACCTATCTCACAATCTAGCTTTTTGAGGAGAAAAAAGAAATTAAATAAAAAAAAAAAACAAGCTTCTGCAGTATTCCAATTAAATCCAAAAGAAGCAAAACGATTGCTCTTCGCGGAAGAAAGCAACTTCGCGGCCTTGAACATTGCCGAAGGATTTCTCCTTTGTCGATTGAAACAACGTCCCATAAACTATTGCTCCATGAGAATTAGTTTCAATTTAATTTGTCTTTCCGAGAATTTTTCAATATACTTTTAATCTTTTTAATATGGCAACAATTTTTGAATTATATTTCAATATTTACAATTAATTTTTTAGATTCTAAATAAATATATTAGAATCTTCTTCGGATTCACGTAAGAGAGAATAAAATGGAAACTTTCGTGTACCATTAAAGCAATTAAAAAAAAATTAAATTTTTAATTATCTTTCTTTTTCTGAATATCGGAAAATTGAGAATAAAAAAAAAGAAAATCGAATTTTAGAATTAGAACCTAATAAATAATTAATAATAAAATAGTAAATAATAGTAATAAAATAATAATAATAATGATAGTAATAATAATAATAATAATAATAATAGTAATAATAATAGTAATAAAATAATTATTTTAATAAAATAATAATTGCTAATTAATAATTAATAGTATTGAACGTATATTTAGATAAATATTAAACAAAACTTTTACGCAAGAATTATTTATATAACAATATCAAACAATATTGCTAAATTGTTGACTACTTTTTTTTGCAAATAAAAATTAAATTTAATTTAAAATTCCTATGTAATCTATGTTTAATCAAGTATCTATTATACAAGAGACTTGTGAAAAAATATATCATTATTCAATTTCGCTACCTAGAAATTAAACAATCAGATAAATAATAATTAACCAGCAAAAGGCTTGGAGAAAAAAAGAATGACAGAGTCTAATTGCCCGCCAAGCGCAGAGATTACTAAGCACGAAAGTTATTATTAACACTTTCCATCTGCACGGAGAGAAATTTGAACCGTAAAAGACAGTGTCTAATTCAGAAGGTTAAAAGAGGGGGAAAGTTCACGGTAAATCTGAGTGATTTCACCGAGTTTTTCCATTTACGAATCGCAAGTGGCAGTGACAGTAACCGTCAGAGAGCGCTACATCTTGTAGAAAATTATGATGAGTTTCCATTCATCGCCTAAGACTCTGATCACACCGTGATTTTACGTTCAACCTTCTCTCCGTGTGAGAGACCATCCTGATTTGAAGAACGCCTTCTTAATTTTCCGTCTGAGTTCTACTTGAGTGACATTGTTCCTATTCGTTGAGTATGAAAGTGTATTTTTCTTTAAAGGAGTGCCCAAAGCAAAATAAAAAAAAAAACAACAACAACAAAATAGATATAAATTTCTTATTATTGTTTACGCACCATTTGTTTTCAAACATCTCTTCTCGTTTTTAATTTTACTAACGTTTTTACCTTTTTTTAAAAAAAAAATATTTAAGCATTTTTTTATTTATTTTTAACCATAGGAACTTTTTATTTAGTGTAAAAATAAATAAATAAATAAATAAATAAATAATTTAAAAATTTAAATAATTTTAAAAAATCATTTTTATTAATTTCTTTTTATACTTGAACCAATTCGGTTAATCGGTAAAACAAATAGAAATAAATAAAAAGTATAAAAAATAGTATTTTTCAACTAAATAAAAAATAATAAAGAAAACTAAATAAACAGATTAACAGGTTCGATTAATAGAAAAGTATAAAAAAATTATTTTAAACTAAAAAATTAATTAATTTTTATACTTTTGTATTCGTCGAGAAAAATGGGAGTAGTGGGGAGCGAGTACCAGCGATTGGTCCACACACAACCCCCACTCTTCAAGGTACGTTGCGCAGCGCAGTTTTATTTTCGAATTTCTTTCTCCTTCAGGGTGGTAAATTTTTGTTTGTTTCTTCCACTTTTATAAAGTGAATTTCTAATTAGCCATTTATACTGTTTTCACGTTCAGGACAATTCTTTTCTGGTTTTTTTTTTTTTTTTTTTTTTGTAGTATTCTTTTTTCTTGGGTTCCTTTCGGGAAACGTGATATTCGGACTGTCTGTCAAGAAGATTGCAATAAAATGCAGTATACAAGTGCGACTAACACAAAGCACAGTTTCCTTTGCCTCTCTCTTTTTCTTCCCATTCTTCTCTGTAATTCTGAGATTCTTTTTTTCAAATACGCTCACAAGTTTCGTGAAACTTAAAAAAAAAAAAAAACTCACACAGACTTAAAAAAAAGGGAAATTTTTGCCCTGAGAATTAAAATTATTTTCTCCACCTTGTAGTTTTATTTGGAATTATTATGTAAACCCTATTTTTTCAAAAATAAATGTTATTTTTCAATTTTTACAGAAAGTATCTTTTTTATCATTTTTATTTGAAAAGCTGAGATTTTTTTCAGTAAATTATGTATAACAGATAAAAATGGGACAACAATGAATATTTAATAAAATAAACAAAAAGTGTTTAAAAAATTGGTTTTTTATTTTTTTGAAAACCCTTTGTTGTCCCACTTTTTAACTTTACATAATTTACTGGAAAAAATCTCAATTTTCCAATAAAAATGTTTAAGGAAAAGGTACTTTCTGTAAAAATTAAAAAATAAGATTTAATTTTGAAAAAACAGGGGTTAAGTAATATTTTTTGAAAAAAAAAATTATTTAACCCCTCTTTTTCAAAAATAAATCCTATTTTTTACTTATCACAAAAACTACATCTTTTTTTTATCATTTTCATTAGAAAGCTGAGAATTTAGAAAAATTTTTTAGAAAAATTGAATTTTTTTTATTGGATCAGTTCAAGTGGAATTACTTAATTGCGTAATGAGAATTTTTTTTTTTTAATTTGTTAAGAGAAAAAAATATAAATATCATTTTTTTCGTCTACACGTGCACAGTTTACGTATCTTCTGGAGAAGATCAATCTTTTCTCTTTACCTCTGAGGTAAATTCATGCTCATCTGTCTTTTGTATGGCTTTTTTCTGTAATATTTATGAACGTGGCTAGAGACGTGGCGGTATGCGCTCTTTCATACAAAAAAAAAGAGGTTTTCTTTTTTTCCACCCTTAGGAGAACTTTTACACAAGCGTTTCAGACCTTTTTTAGATCATGCCTTTTTCTCTCCTTTTCTTATTTCTAAATAACATTCAGTATATTTAACAGAAATTTCTCTTATTTATAAATATCAAAAATAGTTCATCAGGAAAAGAAAATTAATTTATTTAAGGAAAAAATTTTTCAAAAAAAATATTCAAAATATTTTCCCTAGAAAATTAAATTTTTCATTGAATTATTCATTTTATATTAAATTATTCATTTTATATTAAATTATTAGATTTTATATTAAATCACTTTTACATTATATTATTACTTTTATAATAAATTTTATTAGTTTATTATTCAAGGAAAATATCTTGCAAAAAAAATTCAAAATATTGGTTGTGGTACAGTTTTTCTAAAATATATTTTCTAATTTTTTATTTTATAAAACTTTTTTTTCTAATAAAGGTAATTTTCCAATTTTTTTTCTTCTAATGAGGGTCATTTTTCAAAATTTCGTTTTCTAATAATGGTAATTTTCAAATTTTTTTTTTAAAAAATATTGTATTTTTATAATGACGATGAATAGGTACCTATATGATTAAAAAATAAAATTTAAGAAAATTTTTTTATTCTTAAAAAATAAATACTTGAGATTTCGTTAAAAAATTATAATAAAAAATAGAAATTATGCAAATTTTTTAACAAAATGTTTAAATAATCTAGTTAAAAATCTTAATTAACAAAAATAAATCATAGGGATTTTTTTTCTTAAGATATTTAAAATTTTCTAAATAAAAGTTTTATAAATATATTAATTTTAGAAATTTTGGTATAAAAATTAATTATTATTATAAAAAAAAAATTTATTAATTATTTTTAAAATTATTATTTCCTTTTTTCAAGGAAGAACACAATTTTGTTAAAAAAATTGTGATAAGAAATAGGAATTTTATAAAACATTTTCTTCTTTTTCAAAAAAAAACTCATAATTTTGTGAACAGAATAATTCACAAATTCACAATTAATAACAATTATTGTGCTTGAGAAGCAGAAAATATGAAAAATAGTTTTCTATTTTCTAATATTAATTTTTTAACAATTTTCTAACTTTTATCAAAAATTCAAAAGTGATGAAATTTCGTAAATTTCCGAGTAAATTTCAGAAAAATAAATATATTAGAAATCATAAATTTTTAGAAAAACTTTTTTTAGAAATCAAAACTTGTAAGAAAAAGTTTTTTTAGAAAACAGATTTCATTAGAAATCACTTTTTTTCAGACAAAAAGGTTTAGAAACTATTTTTTGAAAAAGTGACTACATACCAAAATATTTTCCCTAGAAACTTTAATTTTTTATTATTATTAAATTATTAATTTCATATTCAAGTAAAATATCTTCGAAAAAAAATTCAAAATATTTTCCTTACGTAATTTCATTTTTTTCTTCTCACCAACTATTATCAAAGTTGACTTAGGACAAAACTTATGGAACCATCAGATTTCCTGGATGTTGACCTTTAAAATTTATTGCAGCATTTATGAGTGTGCTTTCTGCTCGAAAAACTGGAGAAAATTGAGTATTAAAAAAGAAAAATTTTCCTTATTTTTTCAAATTCAAAAAACTATTTTATCTCTTTTTTTTAATTCATCCGAAAAGAAGTGTATTTTTTTTATTCTCTAAATTTCAATTAGTAATTTTCTGGTACCAATTAAAATTTTCGAATAATTCGAATAATTTTCGAATAATTCCTGGAACAAAATAAATAAATAAATTCTGATTTTAATTATAGAAAAATAAATACTAATTCAGATTTAGAGAGTAAAGAATTGTCAATTTCCCAATTTCATTAATAAAAACAGAAATCAATTCAAAATACAAGAATCTAAATAAAATTCTAATTGAAAATGTCGGCGAGCTCGAAAACACCATCTTGAAAATTTAAAATGACTTTTTATCGAATTTTTTCGAGGGGCTTTTTTCACCCTCGAAAATATGGGGATGAAGAAAAAAAAAATTTACTTTTATTTTCTTCTTTCATTTCAGACACATAAAACCGGCATTAGAGAGAAAAGATTTGTCATTCGCACATGAGCAAAAATTTCGTGTTGAGTCAACATTGACAATAAGAACGTGACACGTTCCAAAAGTTATATACATATATATTTTTTCTTCTTCCTCTGCCCCATGAGACTCGCCCCCTTTTTTTGCGTTTATCTCTCTTTTCTTTCAAGTTATAAGATATGTAGTACAGCCCTTCTTTCTCTACTGCTGCACCTTTTATCTTCCACGAAACCAATAAGTAAAGGGCAATATTAGAAACAGGAGGAAGAAAGAGAGAAAAAACAGGAAAGAAAAGAGGTGGTACCAAGGCAAATATATAAATATGTATACGTTAGGTATAACCCCCCCTTGAAAAAAAAAACTCGTCGCATTAATATTTTATCCCCGTGTATTGTCAATGTCATGCCATCTAAATTTTTCTAGACTCTAAACTACACATTAGGGTCCAATAAGAGAGAAATTGAAAATTATGTTGTTTTATCTAATCTAATAATACTAGTTTTCATTTATTTTCCCATCCCCCTTTTATTAGGCTTGTATTCGATACGATAATAATATAAAGAACGAGAATTAGAATTTTCTAAATACCGTGTCTAATTTTTGTGTATTTTAATTTAGAAAAACGGTGGTAGTCAGTTCATTATACATTTTGCTCTCTGAATTTGAATTAGTAAAAATCTTTTCTAATTTGAACAAGTAATTTTTTACTTACTTATTAAAATAAAATTAGCAATTTCAAAAATAATAGAATTTAAACATTTTTAGTTCAAAATTCTTTTTCAAAAAAATAAAATAAGAATTGAAATACAGTTTTGATACTATTATAAAAAATCCTAATAATCTAATAATAATATTCTGAGACAGAGAATTCTGCGAAAAGTTAGGGATTTTTATTAAAAGTACTGGAAAAAATGAAGTTTTTAGAATTCATAAGAAAATTCTGAATTTTTTTCTATTTATACATTGAAAAAAAAATCTATTTAATTCAAATAACCGATTAATTGACTATTATGAATGAAATATTTACTTGAATCAAATAATATTTATTGGACCCAATTAAACGATATTTGAATCAATAATTTCAGTATTTGAAGCAAATATGAATTGAACCATTTAATTGACTCAATTATTATTTGATTCAATTAAATATTTAATTGATAACAGTAAATTAATCGGTTATTTAAATCAAATACATTTTTTTTCAGAGTAGGATCTATTTTCTCTATTTCTGACAATAATTTTATTTCAAATAATATAATTCTTGAAGAACTATCTTAAAATTATTACTTACAAATTATTTAAAAAGTAATTATACTATAAATATTTCATAATTAATTGAATTTTACAATAGTTTCGTTTACAATATTCATAAATAGATCAATTTCAGAATGTTTCAATTTGAAATTTTATACAATTTCAATTTTGAATTAATTTAATTAGCAATTTTAAAGAACTTAGATCTTTTAAAAATTTTAATATTATTTAATTAATTATCAAAAATAATGTATTTATAGAAGAATTTTAGTTAAAAACACTAAAAATAATTAAATTTTGGCGAAGTTACAAATAATTATGGATAATTTAATTTTTATTTTTAAAATTAATAAACTTCTTAACAAAAATTCGATTATTTTCAAATTTAAAAAAATTCTATTGAAAAGTTTAATTATCTTTCTAAATAATTAAAATTCTTCTCCGAAATTCAATTATTTTTAAAAATTTTAATAAATTTTTTGTCAGAATTTCAATTATTTTCAAAAATTTTAATAAAAATTCTTGTCAAAAATTCAATTATTTTCGAAATTAAAAAAATTCTCTTCAAAAGTTCAATTATCTTTATAAAGAATTAAAATTCTTCTTTGAAATTCAATTATTTTTAAAAATTTTAATAAAATTCTTGTCAGAATTTCAATTATTTTCAAAAATTTTAATAAAATTCTTGGCAAAATTTTAATTATTTTAAAAAAATTGTCTCAATTCAATGATTTTTAATATCTAGGTATATTTTAATAAAATTTTTTCTAAAAGATTTGAATTATTTAAAAATAATTTTTGATAAAATTCTTTGGAAACATTTAATTATTTTCAAAAATAATAAAAATTTCATAGTAATTTAATTAAATTTTCTTTTGATAAATTTCTTCACAATAATTCCATTATTTTCATAAATAATAAAAAATTTTACAGAGATTTAATTATTTTCAACAACAATAAAATTTTTTCTGACAATTTAATTATTTTCATAAATAATAAAAATCATCACAAAATTTCAATTATTATTATATTAATGCAATTTTAATCAAATTCCTCGAAAAATGTAATTATTCTTAAAATTTTTATTAAAATTCATCAAAAGAATTGAATTATTTAAAAATTTATTGATATAATTCTTTATATAAGAATTCAATTTTCAGAAAAATTCAATTATTTCACAAATTATTTATTTTTGTATTTAAAATTTATAATAATTGAATTCTTGTTGAATTTTCTAATAAAAATTTATATAAAAATGCATTTCAGTTAAAATTTTAGACTATAATTAAATATTAAAAGAACTATAGCGTGAATTTTTAGAAATAATTATTTCAAATTAAAATCTTTGAAAATTTTGAATTATTCAAATACTTTCAACTGACAATTCTATAGAATTAATTTTTTTTGAAAAAGTTTAATATTGAATTTTTTTTTAAAATTATTTGAAGTTTTTATATTTTATTATTAATTTATTTTATTTTCTTCTTTACTTGAAGAATTTTCGAATAATCGAAATTTCGTGAAATTGAATTTTAAACTAATGGATTTGAAAATTCTCAAAGAATTTTTTTAAAAATTATTAAAAATAATTGATTTAGAGAAGAATTTTAGTTAAAAATTGCAGAAAATAATAATTGAATTGAAATGATGAAAATAATTTTGAAGAAGTTACAGTAACAATAAATTCTTTATAATAAAAATAAATGATTTTATCACTCGGTTACCTTTAATTATTTTAAAGTTGTTTAATTTCAAAAAGGTTTGAATTTGAATTTTTTGAAAATCTTAATTCCTATGAAAAAATAATAAGAATAAAATATTTTGTTTAAAAAAGAAGTTATTGATGTTTTCGAATAATTTTACAATTAAAGACATTCGTAAATAAATGTAACAGAACTTTTTTTTAGTAAAATTTTTTCCTTTATTTTCTAAAAATAAAAAATTTTCAATTTCAATTTCAATTAAAATTCGTAATTGTCAGATAGAATTTATAAACATTTTTTTTCGGTATTTTTAAAAAACTTTGAATTTTATTAAAACAATTGTAATTAAGAAATAGAAATGATGTAAATTATTTCAATAAAAATATTAATTTATTACAAGTCATGAATAAATACCTGCATATTTTCGATTTATCAAACAATATTTTTTAAAGGGGAAAAAACAAGAGCAAACACAAAAACAACTTCAAACTGCGGACAGAATGAATGAAAGACAGAATTATCAGATTATTACTTATAGTTAATAAGTGACTGACTTTTTGCTTTTAAATTAGTAAATTTTACTAATAAATAGTTAGTTTCACTAATTTATTAGTAAATTTTACTAATAAATAGTTAGTTCTACTAATTTATTAGTAAATTTTACTAATTCAAAGTTTAAAAGCA
This sequence comes from Leptopilina heterotoma, assembly GCF_015476425.1. Classification (NCBI taxonomy): domain Eukaryota; kingdom Metazoa; phylum Arthropoda; class Insecta; order Hymenoptera; family Figitidae; genus Leptopilina; species Leptopilina heterotoma. Next base: position 1,076,542 of record NW_025111187.1, on the reverse strand, counting down.
AAAATTCAGTCACTAATTCAAAGTAGCAAATATTTTGACTAATTTAATTTTAGAGAGGGGGGGAAATTTTTTTCTTGTTTCGAAATAATATCTAGACATTGTAAAATATCATAGAACAGACACAAGAATTTGTCTGCCTTTCGACTTTGATGAGATTGTATAATATACAAAATCTATACTATTGGAAAGTAATTGAGATATTGTCTGTATATAGTATATACAGGTAAATGGATGATAGAATTTCCTGCCCCTGATGGTATAAGTAGGCAAATAATAGTTTGCATGCTTTCACTCTTATTGGCATTCTATTATATTCACCAGTAGTGGCGGGCGTTTCGGTACTTGGTGAAGTTCACATGAATGCTATGTAAAATTATGCAGCACGATAACGATAGCCGTGTATGTAATGGCACGTGCACTTTAGTGTCACTACTCTATACCTTTCAATGAGATATGCAGAAAATGGAAGTGAAAAAAAAAGATACAAAAATAAATAAAAGGGATTTTTTTTAAAAACCCAAATTAATAAAATTTGAACTCTTTTGAATTAAAATCAAAGGCCGAAAATAATTTCCAAGGAAAAAGGAAATAAAATGTTTTATTAAAATAAATTAAACTTCATTTCAAATTTTTCAAAATTTGAATTTTCCCGCTTTGGTCTTAGTTCGCGGTTCCGCCGCAAGGACGCATCTCTCTCACAATTGAGACGATTTAAATACAGAACGATCTAAATTCCCAAAACTAAAAAGACAATTTTAGAAAAAATGACCATAAAAGCAAATTTTATTACCGAAGAAATTAAAAAAAAAGATTTATTTATCGTTCAGAAAAAAATAATAATATAGTTGAAAAGATAAAACTCATATGATGACAAAAGTGCGGATGGAAAAAAATCGTAAAAAAAAGTTTTGAAAAATGATTTGAAAGGAAAAATTAATGAAAAGGGCAATAAAATTTTGTGAATCGAACAAATTTTCGAATCATTCAATGTTTAAAAACAATGATAGGGTGACGGATGACGATAAAAGGAGAGTGAAATTAAAAAGCAATTTTGAGTGTGTTATGGCACGATCGATGCTTGAAATTTCCGACAGCAATAATTCCTATTGTGGTTCAATATATCAGTTTACATTGTATATATACATAACGATAAAATGTATCGTAACGATAGATTCAACGTGTTTTACAATACATTTACGCCTGTTACATGAAATCTTATTATTTGCCATTAATCACAAAACGGGAAATTACCATTTATAACTTATTGGAAATTGGCAGTATTTTTTTTAAAAATTCTGAAACGATTTTTTTTATAATTTTCAACGACCCTCGTCAAAAAATACTCATTTTTGACTTATTCACAATTAAATACCATTTAATTGATTTAAATAAAAATTTTGATTTTTAATATTCAAAATGGCAGATCCAATAGAAAATTTAAAAATCAAATGGATTTTGAATTCTGAACATCTGCTATCAGATTCTAAATCAGAGACGCAAAAAATCCCAGAGTAACGAGTTTCAAGAAAATCCGAACAATTTTCCTTTTATTGTGTCCGACATTTTGAATTTTGAAATTTTGATGCCAAATTCGTAATTTGCGACCCCGAAAACCCCCGAGTAATGAATTACAGGTAAATCCAAACAATTTTTAAATTTTGTCCGCCATATTGCTTCGGCCATTTTGAATTTTAAAAATCCGTTGCCAGATTAGTAATCAGCGACTCAAATAACCCCAGAGTAACAATTATAGATTAAATTTGATAAATTTTTAAAATATTTCAAGCGAATTCATTTTTTTTACTCTTTTTCGCGCCATACTGCATCCGCCATTTTGAATTTTAAAAATTTGATGCTAGATTCGTAATCAGCAACTCCAAAAACATCCTAGTAATGATTTTTAAGCCATATCATTATATTTAATTGTATGAAATTACAATAATAATAATTATTACTATAATTAAAATTTGAGAATCGTCTCAATTGTGAGAGAGATACGTTCTTGCGGCGAAAGCGCGAACTAAGACGAAAGCGGGAAAATTCAAACTGGAAAAACGTAAAAAGTAGTTTATTTTTATTATAAATAATGAATTGTAATAATTATTATATATTTTTATTATTATTATTATTATTAGTATTATTAATAATATAATTTATTAATTGACAATTTCAATGAAATTTTCTTTCTAAAAGTACGACTGCATTTTTTTGAAAAATGAAAATCGTTGTAAAATTTCTTTACGATGTTTTACTCTGATGACGAAAGGCAGGATAGAAAAAAAGAAAAAACATATTGCAAAAAAAATGAAATTTTGTTTTAAGATATACGCCATGTGGGGTATAAACCCAGAAAAACTGTTGGACACATAACCGAATATGGTTATTTCGAACTATCGACTGTCGCTGAATTGTTCCATTTCTATGTTTCACCCTACGAAGCATATAAAAGTATAGCGAAATAGGGAAAAAGCGAAATTTCACATAAAAGAAAAAATGCTTCAATGTACATCTCTCGGACGTTTATTTCGACAATGTTTCTCAGAAAAAATTGCACTTTTAATCATAAATTATTAATTATTTGTAATTTCTATTTTTTACTCTTTGCATAAAAAAAAATATTGGATAAGAGAAAATTTTTTTCTTAACAAATATATTTTTACAGTACCGTCCGCAATTGTCAGTCCACCCATTTTTAAAGGAATGACAAAAATTTTTTAACATAAAATTCATGAAAACTAAAATTTTTTTTGGTTTATATTTTGAAAGACGATAAAATTTTGAAAAGAATAAGACCTTACAGAAGTCATTTGGCCAAAATTTGTAGAAGATATTCCTAAAAATCGTCATTTTCAATGTTTTACAAAAATTTAAATAACTTCTAAAATAATGAACGCTTTTTAATAATCTTAGGCTTATTTTAAAGGTCTTTTTCTACGGAATAAGAATTACTTATAAGCATTAACCTGTCATTTTTAACTTGGAATAAGCATGACGTTAAAATTAGACAAAAAAATTGGAAAAATTTGAAATCAATTTTTTGTACTAAAAACTATTCTAGAACATATATAAAACATGATATGGTGTAGATTTTTCAAGAAAATTTAATAAAAATATATGTTTGAGTTTCAAAAATTATTTTTCTTTTAATAATATTATTTCAAATTTTTTGAATTTTTTTGTCCAACTTTGACGTCATGCTTACTCCAAGTTAAAAATTACAGGTTAATGCCTATAAGTAATTCTTATTCTGTAGAAAGTGGTCTTTAAAATAAGCCTAAGATTATTAAAAAGCGTTCATTATTTTAGAAGTTATTCAAATTTTTGTAAAACATTGAAAATGACGATTTTTAAGAATATCTTCTACAAATTTTGGCCAAATGACTTCTGTAAGGTCTTATTCTTTTTAAAATTTTATCGTCTTTCAAAATATAAACCAAAAAAAATTTTACTTTTTATGAATTTTATGTTAAAAAATTTTTGTCATTCCTTTGAAAATGGGTGGACTGACAATTTCGGACGGTACTGTATCTTTTTTTTTAATAGAATATCAAAAAAATAATTATTTTCAAGCTTTATTAAAAAGATCTACATAAGAAATTTAAAAAAAATTTGACTCTTTTTAAATACAATTACAGTAGTAAAAAGTTACCATATCGAGAAGAATCATCTTTGTTTGTTTTCTCTAAATTTGAATTAGTAAATTTTACTTTAAAAAAGTATTTTTTTACTAATAAATAGTAAATTTTACTTTAAAAAAGTATTTTTTTCTAATAAATAGTAAATTTTACTTTAAAAAGTATTTTTTACGAATAAATAGTATTTTCACTAAGCAATAGAAATTCTGACTAATAAATAGTCATTTTTACTAATAAATAATAAATTTTACTAATAAATTTTAAATTTTTACTAATAAATAGTAAATTTTACTTATAAATAGTATTTTTTACTTAGGAATAGTATTTTTATCAATAAATAATATTTATTACTAATGAATCATATTTTTTACGAATAAATAGTATTTTTACTAATCAATAGAAATTCTTACTAATAAATAGTCATTTTTGCTAATTAATAGTTATTTTTACTAATAAATAATGAATTTTACTAATAAATTGTAAATTATTACTAATAAATAGTAAATTTAACTTATTAAATAGTATTTTATACTACTAAAATAATAATTTTTGCTAATAAATAGTTATTTTTACTTATAAATAACAAATTTTTCTAATAAATAGTATTTTTTACGAATAAATAATATTTTTACGAATAAATAGTATTTTTACTAATCAATAGAAATTCTTACTAATAAATAGTAATTTTTGCTACTAAATAGTAATTTTTACTAATAAATAATAAACTTTTATAATAAACCGTAAATTTTACTAATAAATAAAAAACTTTTCTAATAAATAGTAAATTTAACTTATAAATAGTATTTATTACTACTAAATAGTAATTTTTTATAATAAATAGTTATTTTTACTTATAAATAATTAATTTTTCTAATAAATAGTTACTTATAAATAGTATTTCACTAATATACAGTAAATTTGACTAATAAATAGCAAAATTGAACTTATAAATAGAATTTAACTACTAAATAGTAATTTTTGCTAATAAATAGTTATTTTTACTTATAAATAATAAATTTTTCTAATAAATAGTTACTTATAAATAGTATTTTACTAATAAATAGTAAATTTTACATATAAATAGTATTTTTTTACTAATAAATAGAAATTCTTACTAATAAATAGTCATTTTTGCTAATAAATAGTCATTTTTACTAATAAATAATAAATTTTACTAATAAATTGTACATTTTCATTAATAAATTTTTAAATTTTACTTATAAGTAGTATTTTATTTTGAAATAGTATTTTTACTAATCAATAGAAATTCTTACTCTTAAATAGTCATTTTTACTAATAAATAATATATTTTACTAATAAATGGTAAATTTTACTAATATATAGTAATTTTTTACTTATAAATAGTAAATTTTACTTAGAAATAGTATTGTTCACCAATAAATAGTATTTTTACTAATAGAAATTCTTAGTAATAAATAGTTATTTTTGCTAATAAATAGTCATTTTTACTAATAAATAATAAATTCTACTAATAAATAGTATTTTTTTCTAATAAATAGTCATTTTTACTAATAAACAGTAATTTTTATTAATTTATAAGCAAAAAGTCAGTCACTAATAATTCAAAATAGTAAATATTTTTTTCCAATTCAAATTTAGAGTGAGAAAAAGTTTTTCGTGTGTTAAGAACAAAAATATCCCGCAAATAGTAAATTTTTTATGAGCGAAATAATTTTTAAATTTTGGTTGATAAATAAAATTGTTTTCAAGTTAATTAAAAAAAAAAAATTTGCATAAAAAAATTACAAAAACATTCATTTTAAAAAAAACTTGGTAGAAAATCACCTGAATACAATTTATTATAAATTCAAAATTGTAAATTTTTTTGTAAATATATTTTTTAGTTTTGTGAGAAATAAGTGAATAAGAATTAAAAATAGGAAAAATTGTGGGAAATGGAGTGTAAAGAAAAATCATACGGCACTTTTAATTTACTATACGAGTTTATTTCGTCTGCGTAATTATAGTTATAGCTTACGAGTATAATTCTACATCAAGTTTCGAAAATGGATACATTTACATTCATTGTCACTGGATTACTTCCTCGTCATAACTCTCCTCACACGTCTCGCCATCATTATATCGTCGTGGTAATACTAATTTTAATAGTTTCAGTTAAAACATGAGACTCCATTATTTTTTTTTTTTGTATTTATTTATTTTTATTTTTATTTTTTATTACTTATCGTGGTAGGGTATGGTATTGTAGGACAGCTACGATCTCTTATTTCGCTAAGTGTTACATAAATAGGGTATTCCATGGGTAAAATTTGCGAGATCCACGAATCTTAGCTCACGGGCAATATTACGATTATTTAATTAAGATTATTTTTTTTTTTTTGTTAATATTTACATCGAGAATTAATTAATATCCACGACTCGTCCATAGTTTTTTTTTTATCATTATTAATTAAAAAGGGGGATGATGGGGGGTGTAGGTACAGCGAGACAACACGTTTTTTTCAGAGAAAAAAATCTCTCGATTAAAAGACTTACATTTTTTTTTGAAAAAAATAGTTTTTCTACATAATATATAGAAAAATCTATTTTTCTTAGAGATCAAAAGAAATTTTCTTCGACAATTTTTCTCTATAATCTCTCTTTTTTTTCTTAAAAAAAAAGAAAACTTTTACATTTATTTACGTATTTATTTTTCTTTCACCATGATGGCTTGATTTTTATTTTTGAGAAATATTCTTTTACTTTTTTTTTCTCGAAAATTAAAATCATATTTTTTGCCACCAAAGCGAAATTTCTTGTACATTGTTGGACGTAGATAATTGGATATTATTATTATAAAAAACATTTTTATCTTCTGCATACCATACGGTGCGTCAAGAACAATTGCTGACAGTTTTTATATTGTATAACATTTAATTACTATACAAGTCGCAAATGTTTCGTTCGTAAAAAGAAATTTAAAGTCTCCAATTTTTTTTTTTTTTTAGGAACGAAACATGAATGACAGTGTTTGAGATTTTGAGCTACTTTCAAGTCAATATTTGAAAGTATGTCCCTTAAAAATTTATAATGGAGAAACAAAAATAAAGCAGCTCGCTAACAAATAAAAGCGAAGCAATATTAACAGGGGAAAATTGACTTATAAACGTAAAAAGAAATTAGCTGCCTGAAATAATACAATTGTAGATAAGAATTACACACTTTTTTTTATAAACATCGGGCAAAAATTGTCTATTCGATTATTTTACAAACAGTGAATACAAAACACAAGAGACGAATTAACGAAAAAAAGCCCGATGTGAATTTTAAAAAGAGACTTGCGCTTCAAAATTTCTCCACTTCGATCGTAAATAAATTTTTTATTTAATTTTTTTTCTAAATATTTTCTACTACTAAAATTCTCGGAAACAAATTACAATTTTCGAGTAGATAATAATTTTTCCCCCTTTTTTTGTTTGTAAATTTGTATTAAATGTAATTCTATTAAATTTTTTAACTTTATTAATTAAATTATTTAAATGAATTATATTCAATAATAATCTTTAAACATAAAACACATTCTTGCCATTGGGGAAAATTGGTTTATAGAAATTTCGTCATTTAATTCCGTTTAATTTGGAATTCAGACGAATTATAAAATTTCAAGTGGATCAGCTGTTCTATTTGTCCGCCGCCATTTTGTTTCTCGTAATTCTGAGAAGTGACGGAATACAGCACGAAAAAGTTTCTAAATTTGAACTTTAAAAAAATATTGGTTGGTCTTGGAACAAAGAATTATTAGAACTTTTTTTCTCTGCAACTTTTTTTTTAACTTTCATCCTCCAACCCTTTTTTTAATTGACCCCTTTTAAAAAAAAATTGCTACTACTTGAAAATTGCAAAATAGAAATAAAATTACAATTCTATTTCTTTTAAAGAAATATTTTAAATATTCGAAGTGTGTTGAAATATTAAGCGTGAGTCTCTTTAGATTAGCGTCCAAAGTTAGCGTCGACGCTAAGCGTAAAAAAAATTTTCCTTCTGCAAAAAAAATAGGGAAAATTATTTTCAAAGATTATTTTAAATCTTTAAATAGAAACTTTTAGAAGCATCGACGCCAACTTCAAATACCCAAATGCGGAAAAAAATCGGATTATTTTGAAAAAATAACAAAATTTTTTTTAATTTAAATAATATTTTTCATTTTACTTCTTTTTACGATTTTCAAACACCGGTTTCTGGAGAAATTTTTTTTTTCATCGCACGTTTTTTTTTCTTTCTTAAACGCATACATAGAAACTACCATTTTGTAGTCTATTATTAAATATTTTATTATGATCTGTCAGTACCATTTTTCTCTTTCATTCCTATATTTAACGAAAAAAAACAAACAAACAATTACGCAAAAATTACGAATTAAAATAAACAGTTTCTATAAATAAAACAATGATCTATAGTGTATAAAGAAAATATAACAAAACAAATTTAACTTGATTCTGCGAATTTGATTTTCGCAAGACGGATTATGGAATAAGCAACTTTTTTGGGGGCAGGGTGGGGGTGGGGAGTTGAAAAATTGTTGCACTTTGGGAAAAATGTTCTTGTTCTGAATATATATTTTTTTGTAATTTTTTTTTAATATGCATTCTTTTATTTAGTTTTCTTCTATTCACTTTTCTTCTTTTATTTACTTTTCTTTCTATTCACTTTTCTTCATTTATTTACGTTTTTTATTTTCGTTTATTATTTGTTTACGTTTCTTTTGTTTACGCTTCTTTTTGTTTACGTTTCTTTTGTTTACGTTTCTTTTATTTACGTTTCTTTTTGTTTACGTTTCTTCTATTTACGTTACAACTTTTATTCACGTTTCTTCGTTTTTTATCGAATTTTTCTGCTTAAATGCTAATTTTCAGACACACCACCAATCACACTCTTGGTATTTTATTTATCACCCCTTGAGCCGTACTCTAATTTTTTTTCTTATCTAGTTTTCATTAATTTTTTTTATAATTCGGATAAAGAGAAGTGTCCTCAACGCTTTTATGTCTCAAAATCCTACCTTTTCGAATTTTTTACATGGTCGTGAGTTTTGGCAAGTTGGGCAAAAAAATTGTACTAATCAATGTTTTTTTTTATTCGTTGAACGTTTTTTTTTTTATTTTACTGAATCTCTAATATTTTTATTATTACTTTATTGATATTTGATTTTAAATATTTTACAGAAAAGGTTAGAAAATTTTCTTCCGTTTTTTGAGAAAAATTTATAAAGTGTTTAAAGATTTTTTTTGCAAATAGTAGAAAAAAATACAGGAAAAAATTGTTCATCGAATAAAAACATCGTCTTACTGTTTAACAACCGGTAAGTTTGGACTTTAGCGTGAGAGAAGATTTTTTTTATGCGTATATGTATAATAAATGTAGAGAGGGAATTTGAAAAAGGATTCTGGGTGAGGGAAAAGGAGAATATTAGTTGAAAGGTGGAAAAAGTGAAAGATTCGTGCTAAAAATAGGAGGAAATTTTCAAATATGAATAATTGCTTCGAGACGATTTGACAAAATTTTTGAGTGTGGACGGCGCCCGCGCAATTTTTTTCAATTTTAATTTTTTTATCAGGTGTAAAAAGAATTTTATTTCTAAAGTACTGACGACCATGAATTATAACAAAAAAATTACTTTTCCCCCTGGTCAACAGAAATTTCTTTCTTTTTTTTGTAATTTCTCCTCACTCGAGAATTTTATTGCTAATTGACAGTCTACGTCAATTTTATGTTCCCTCTCTCTCTCTCACTCTCTTTCTCTCACACACTCACACAAAAGAAAAACAAATTACAACACTAATTAAAATTAACACATAAAATATGACGAATGGAGAATTAAATAAATATTTACAAAAAAGAGATTTTTTTTCCATATTCAACATAATATTTTTTTCTCTCCCAAGAAAATTCTTTTTCAAAAAACAATAACTGAACATTTACAATAAATTTCGATAAAAATCTATCAATTTCGATCAATTAATAGTGTTATTAAATATTAACATTCAAAATTTCGCGCCATTTGAGAAATGCGCGCGCATACCAAGTGGGAATAGCGTCAAATTCTCTAAATTCAATTTAGAGTGAAAATGATAGTAACTATAATAAATAAAATATAAAAAAAAATTTCTTGACATTTCCGTTCGTCCCCTTAATTACAAGTTTTAATATTCTAAGTAAATGTAATTCTGTACAAAAATCGCTCGTTTATTATACGAATTTTTTACGGACGTATCGGCGCCGTCACTGGTTTTTTTCATCTTCTCTACTCACTACGCATCATTAATTAACGACATAACATCAAACGTAACTATATAGCGATAATAGATCATAATACAGTTGTTATTATTATCATAAAGCTTTCTACAAAAAAAAAAATTGATACACCGTTTCTCGATTCAGAATCACCGTTTAAAAAAAAATTCACCAGCACTTTTTTTCCGCTCCAATTTTTTTTCTTTTTGCCGTATACATGTGCCGGGCGCGATCACACTCTTTGACGTTTTTTTTAGTTTATTTTTTGCAAAAATTCTATTCAAACTTGAAAAAAAATAGGAAAAAGCCATCAGGCTAAAAGAAATCGATCATTTTTTAATTGAAAAAAGAAAAAAAAATAAATGTGAATACTTTTTACAAACTATTTTTAAAGCGAATGTTTGCCGGGGTAGAAGTGAGCTTCCCCCCACCTAACGTCCCCCTCTCCTAGCGCATAAGCGAGCTTCTCTTTCAGCGCAGACGCGAACTTCCCCCTCCCAACGCCCAAGGATAGTGGAGGGGGTCCGCTTCTCACTGAGAAAAGAGAAAATACGGAACGCTAGTAATAAAATGGTTGTAATAAAAAGTAATAAATTAGGAAAAAAACTAGATTTTATTAATAAAAAAACGGAGAGTAATTGAAGACTATAAAAATTAAAAAGCCGTAATTAAAAAATACAGAAATCAAGAACCTACGGTCTTAAAAAAATTAATTTTTTTAAGTAATTAAAAATCTGAAAGCGGAGAGTAATTAAAAAACAAAAAAATGGAGAGTAATTAAAAAACAGAAATCAGAAAAACGGAGAGCAATTACAAAAAAAAATTAAAAGAGTAATTAAAAATAGACAAAGAACAGAAAGAGGCAAACATTCCTTTAAATTACTTCAACACGCCCTTACATTAAAAAAAAATGTCTCCCGTTCGATTTTCGATTCTGCGAATTGAAAAAATCCCTCCTTTAAGAAAAAAAAAACAAAAGAAAAGAATCTAAATACTATTTACGAATAGGGTATTTTTTTTCTCGCTATGTGGATTATACGTGAGAATATCGTGTGGACTCGCATACGCGTCTCTTAATTACATACGGATACTGTTTAGAATAATATTTTAATTAGATAATTAATGGTAAAGTATTCACTTTTTCCTTCACGTTTACCTATACATAGATACTCTATATTTATATATATATATTTTTTTTTTATTTATTTATATATGTATATGGGATTTCACCTTGAGTTCGGACGTCTATTATAGAGTTTTGCTCGTCGTCGTCGTCTTTTTTTTTTAATTATTTTTTTTTCCTTCATTAATTTGTTTACGTACATCATTATACGTATTCTATTTTTCGTCCCTTGCTTCCGGAGCACGATAACGCGGACTCATATACAGTTTTTTTTTCTTTATAATGCTTATCAACTTGAATTATACATTTACGAAGTATTTTTTTTTTTTTTTTGCTTTTTTTAATATTATCGTTATTATTATTAATATTATTATTATTATTAATTAAGGTCGCATTTCACACCGACACTTTATCCCAAAAAATTAGCAGTGGTTTTTTATTTTCTATTTTGTATTTGTGGGTAAATTTAGATTTCTTTTCGTTTTTCAAATGTAGGGTGAAAATTTATTTTTTTCTGAAGGGAAAATTTTTTGATATTTTTGGAATAAAAGTGCGGCTGTGGAAAAAAATGTATTGTTTCATAGCTAGACTTGGTTTTTTTTTTTAATAATTACATTTTGCGATGATTTTTTGCTTCTTTTTTTTGTCTTTTATAAGTATTTCTAAGTTAAGCAATATACCAACAACAGGCTCTACTCTACGGAAAGGTCTACCCTGACACCAAATTACGTATTTAATGTACTATGAGTGAGATACTCGTCCGGTATTATAGAATTATTACTCATTTCCATGTTTCCTGGTCGTTAAGTTCCAAGACAAATTGCTTTGAATTTGGATCGTTGGCCATTCAAAATAAGCCTCTTCTTCTATTCTCAATTTTTAATTTAAATATTTTTCGTTTAATTAATATTCTTGACTTAATTTTTTTTGAATTATTATTTTGACCTCGAAAAATTATTCAGAATTCGTTTCTTTTTACTTTTAATTATAATTAATAACCAGAGACATATTTCTCACTCGTTAATAATTTGAAATTTTTAATTTGAATTTTAGGAACAATTTTAAAACTTTTACCTAAATTTATCTCTTAAAAAAGAATTTTCGAAAATTTAAAAAAATTTTCAAATTAATTACTTTAATTCAAATTAAATTATTAATTAAATTAGTTTAACTAATATAAATTAATTAATTTGAAAATTAATTCAAATTAATTTCGAGGAATTATTTTGAAAATTAATTCAAATTAATTTCGAGAAATTATTGTTTAAAACTTATTTCTAAACCCAAAATCATAAAATTAAAAATAGAAGAAGGCTCATTTAATATCTGACCAATTTTTGAATTATCCTAGACTGCATACGTATTTCTGTTTTTGGCAAGGGTTCAAAGAGAAAAAAAAACAATTTAGTTGAGAAAAATTTGGAAAATTTATTTTCCCTGATTATCCAATTTTTATCAAAAAACTAAACAAAACAAATTGGAGTAATCCTACTAAAAAATAAACAGATTCAGACTTTTTTTTTAAACACAAATTAGATGAAAATTTTATTGCTCGTATTTGTATAAAACTTTTTGTCATCATTAGAAACAATTTTCAAATTGTTATAATTTGTTTTTCAAATTTTTAATAAAATTGTTTCAAAATTTTAATAAAATTTTTGTATAAATTCTATATTTATTTTTTGTTGTTTTTAAAGAAGTTTTTACATTTGTAAAAGTTGAATAAACGATGAAAATAAAAGATAGAAATAAAAATTTTTACAAAAATGTTTATATTTTGTGATAGAAAAATATGACAAAAAATTTTGAAAGCAACAAAATTTTTCAATAATAGATTTTCAATTTCTGTAAATTTATAAATTAATTTGTAATTAATTTGAAAATATTTGGCAATTAACATATAAATCAATTCCAAATTCATTTGAAATTCATTTGAAATTAATTTGTAATTAATTAATAAATTAATTAAAATATAATTAATTTATTTGTATTAATTAATTTATAAATTAACAAAAAACTATGTTAATTAATTTTCCATTGCATTGAATGCAACAATAATTTAGATTTAATAGTTTACAGATACAAATTCATTGTTTAAAATCAACGACCAATTTATAATATAACAAATATAAAAAGAAATTCGATTTAGTTTTTAACTGAAACACTGAATTTATTTTTTCTTCTAAAAACTTAAAAATTCCTTTTTTAATTTTTTTTTTCTTTTTTTGTAAAGTTAACACAATAAACAACAATTTTTTTTACAGGGATTCGTAACCGGGAATAACAGGTCAAAGTTAATTTAAATGCCTATACATATTAAACTACAATTTGAACACAATAAATTTTTTTCTTTTTAATAACGCTATTGAAAAAAGTACCATAGATTCGAAGAGGTACTTGAAAAAAAATTTCCACTGGTTTTTTGTTCATATTTCAAATTTTTCTGAAATTTCGCAAAATATTTCCACTACAAAATATTTCTTTTTCAAATATTAACAAAATATTGTTAATATTTTTTTCAAAATTATACAAAAATTAAATTAATTAAAGAATACAAATAATTTTTGTATTCTTTATTTTGTGAGAAAAGAAAAAATTTTCTCTCCAATTAGTTTGACTAATTGATTTTCTATACAACTAATTTAAGTAATTGTTTAAATAATTTTTTTAAATTATTGTTTAAGACTATTTATGAATAATTTATAATAATTTTTGTATACCTCTTCGAATTATGATTGAAAATTTTTTCACTTCTACTTAACAAATAATCAAAATTTCATTTATATAAATAAAAATCAAAAACAAAAAGTCTTCCTTAGCACCGGTAAATAATGAACAATTCTTCTTTTCTTTTTTGTTTTTAATATCGAAGAAATGTCCTCGAGTCCATCAGACGTTACCCTAACATAAAATTGCGTCAATATCGAAAAACTTGGCTATAATTAGCATTGCGAATATTTTTTTTTTTCAATCATCATATTCTTAACATAAGAAAAGTTACAGATCACCGGTAATCGTTGCAATGACGAATAATAATAATTTCCACTTCATCATAAATAATTTCACTCTTTCAAGTCCATTTTTGTCGCTTTAGAATCAAGAATCTCCTGATACAACAGGGAAAAATATTTTATCATTTTTAGAAAAAATTTTCCGGGGGGGGGATTAAATTTTCTTCTTTGCAATTTAAATTTTTTCGAATAAATATTTTGTGCTTTTTTATAAGCACAATTTTGAAAAAAATGACTGAATTTATTATTAATTCAAGAATTATTAATTGATATTAATATTATTGATAATATTATTATCGATACTATTAATTAATAATAATCAACAATTCATCATTAAAAACTTGTATAAAACGAAATGGATCATTTAGAAGGAAATAAAAAACACAAACTTTGAGAAGATTTGAACCCCCGACGCAGGGAATGGCAATATCGCGTGGACAGCGCCTTAACCAACTGCGCTATTCTCCTATTGTAACCAACTTTGTTTACTTATCAATAAAAAAATAAACCTAAAATTGCTATTTTTCGTCGTACAAACAATTTCTTTCAATATTTCACATTTGGACGCTTTTCTTGTTGATTGGAGAAAATTCTCGAAACTTGAGGCACAAAATAATTTTTTTTTTTTTTTTTGGACCTTCATTTGAAATATCTTGTGAAGAGGAGTCATCTCGCCGTTGTTTTTCATTTAATAGGAGGAGGATCATCAGGAGTCGAGAATCGTTCAAAACGAACGAGAGTTTCTTGTTTTTTTTCTACTTCTATTTTCCAGAAAATATTCTGAAAAATTGTTGCACTTTAGCCAATCCAGAGAAATTTCTGGATGAAATATATTATTATAGTCTTGGCTCCACTGGAGGAAGTTGCGAAAGGACTTTCGTGATAAGGGGGCAAGGGGGGGAAAGGGTGGGTTCGGCTTAGTCCGTTCTTTTTGGGAACAGGAAAAAACATAAACGATGCAGTCTTCATCTCTTCATCATTGACAACTTTGATTTTTTTTTTTTCTTTTGTCATATGGAGTCGACATCACGGTTGTCCTGGACAAAAAATAGCCGACGAATGGCTTAAAATTTTTGTCGCTTCCGTCTTACAAAAAATACATTCTAGGATCAGTCGAGCGAGACCGTGGCAAGGTTCGCTGGGTATAAGTACGTAGTCGAGTGTGTATTTTTTATTTTTTTTTTTTTTGCGATTAATATTTAATTACTATCTCCTAGGCAAGAGAGAGTGAAGTGAGCAATGTCGTTCCCTATGCGGGAACTTTGCTGACAGCCTTGAGGAGATCGTTTTGCGTTTTATCGAGACCACCGACGTGGTGTTGCTGATGCTGCAGTGCTGTTTGTTGCTCCTGTTGCATTTTAGCTTGTTTCTCGGCCTGTTGTTTTTTCATCATATCCTGCTCCTCACGTTCACGACGAGCCTGCTCGTTTATCTCCTTTACCGCCCTCAATTCCTTCTTCAATTTCATCCGTCGATTTTGAAACCAAATTTTTATCTGCCGTTCCGTTAAACAGAGAGCGTGGGCGATTTCTATTCGTCGTCTTCTCGTCAGGTAGTGGTTAAAATGAAATTCCTTTTCTAATTCCAACGTTTGGAATCGTGTGTAGGTTTGTCGACCTCTACGCCTCGGACAACCGTTTGGACCTGAAACAATTGCAAACATTTTTTTTTCTATTAATTTTCTTCACTAATTTTTTTTTTTTTTTTTTTTGATCGAAAAACTTTTCGATTTCTAAAAACGTTTTGTTTTATAGTATGTGGGTTAAGTAGCAAGAAATTTTGCCATTTTTGCCGCTCTCCCAAGAAAGGTACCTAAGAACCAAACGAATTAAGATGTTTAATTTATTTTCATTAAAAGTTTCTTTTTAATTATTTAAATTTAAAACCAGTTTTTAATGAATATTTTCTAATGAAGAATTGAACAATCAATTTGTTACAAGATAATTCTCTTTCTGTATTTTTACTTCAAAAATTATAAACTATAAAATTTTTTGTTTCTCAGGTACCTAGGGAGCGCGTCACAAATTATAGTTAGAAAGTAAACGGAAAAATTCCATGTCCATTATAAATAAATAGGTATAAACAATGCAGACAATGATCTACTAATTATATTTTGCAATTATCAAAAAGAAATTTCACAAAATCAAAAGTTATAAATTTCCCAAAAATATTTTTTTAAGGATTTTCCAATTTTCATGTTCTTGCTAATTTGAAAATTTATACGTACTATAATATTGACCCTCCCAAGTAAGATCATTGAAATTCTGCTTTGACAACGGCTCAGAACGGCATATGTCCAGGGTATTTAGATTGGACATGCGGCCTTCTGAAAGTTGAACAAAACAATCCTTTTTTTAAAAAGCTCTTGAAATTTTTTAAAACAATGTTTTTAATTATTTTAATTTTCAATTCTACTTTTCAATTCTAGTTTCAATTCTAATTTTTAATTCTAGTTTTCAATTCTGATTTTCGATTTTAGTTTTTAATTTCAGTTTTCAAATTTACTTTTTAATTCTAATTTTCAATTTTAATTTTCAATTTTAATTTTCAATTTTAATTTTCAATTTTAATTTTTAATTTTAATTTTTAATTTTCAATTTTCACGTTCAATTTTAATTTTCAATTATTATTTTGAATTTTAATTTTGAATTCTAGTTTTCAATTCTGATTTTCAATTGTAATTTTCAACTTCGATTTTTAATTCTAATTTTCTATTTTAATTTTCAATTATAGTTTTCAATTCTGATTTTCAATTCTAATTTTGAATCTTGATTTTCAATTCTAATTTTGAATTTTAGTTTTGAATTCTAGTTTTCAATTATAATTTTGAATTTTAATTTTCCATTCTAGTTTTCAATTCTGATTTTCAATTCTAATTTTGAATTTTGAATTTCAATGCTAATTTTGAATTTTAATTTTTAATTCTAGTTTTCAATTCTGATTTTCAATTCTAATTTTCAACTTTGATTTTTAATTCTAATTTTCCATTTTAATTTTCAATTATTCTAGTTTTCAATTCGGATTTTCAATTCTAATTTTGAATTTTGATTTGTAAATCTAATTTTCAATTTTAATTTTCAATTTTAACGTTCAATTTTAACGTTCAATTTTAATTTTCAATTATAATTTTGAATTTTAATTTTTGATTCTAGTTTTCAATTCTAATTTTGAATTTTAATTTTTAGTTCTAGTTTTAAATTCTGATTTTCAATTCTAATTTTCAACATCGATTTTTAATTCTAATTTTCCATTTTTATTTTCAATTCTAGTTTTCAATTCTGATTTTCAATTCTAATTTTGAATTTTAATTTGTAATTCTATTTTTCAATTCTAATTTTCAATTTCAATTTTCAATTTTACTT
This sequence comes from Leptopilina heterotoma, assembly GCF_015476425.1. Taxonomy (NCBI): domain Eukaryota; kingdom Metazoa; phylum Arthropoda; class Insecta; order Hymenoptera; family Figitidae; genus Leptopilina; species Leptopilina heterotoma. Next base: position 1,059,159 of record NW_025111187.1, on the reverse strand, counting down.
TTCAATTCTGATTTTCAATTCAATTCAAATAATTGAAAAGTAGAATAGAAAATTATTAATTCTAATTTTCAATTATTCGAATTGTTCAATAATAAAAGAAACTTTTTTTTCTAATTTCAAAAAAACCCAAACTATTTAGTCGAAATTATCAATATTCTGAGAAAAAAAAATTATCTCGTTCGTTACATTAAAAGAAAGTGGAAAATTTATGGTTGACCTTGACTGAAAAAAGTTCGACAAATGACTGATTGTCCCCCCGTTGACAGAAAAATTCTTTTTTCGTGCTGTCACAAATCTTAACTCTCTCTTAACATTTCTTGCTTTCCCTTTCACAAAAGAGTGAATTCGTATGGTCACTAGGTTTTTATTGCAGGGGTTGAGGTCCCAGAAAAGTTGCGAGTTTTGGAAAAAAGGGCATAAAAAAAGGAAAAAAAGTTTTTTTTTTTTTGAAGAAAGAGAAAAAAAGTCAGAAACGAAGAAAAACCCTTTCTAAATACCCCAGCGGTCTGACCTGACTTTCCCTCATAGTCTTCGAGAGTCCAGGTTGTAAACACGGGATTCTCCTGCATTATGATGTTTTTTATGGTGTTTGGGTATTTAAAGTTCTGTTAAAATCATACCGTGCAATGCTTATGCGTTCAGGTAGTCGAATATTTTTTTTCAACCAGCGAAATATTTTTTTTCACCAATACTATTATGGAGAAGGGAAAAAAAAATTTTTTTTCTTGATAGTGAAAAAATTTTAACTTCATAATGAATTAGAAATAATGAAATAATTTTCAACGACGAATTGCAAATGAAGATTTTAACTTCATAATGAATTAAAGATAATTGCAAATCAACTGATTTTAAATTCATTTGCAATTACAGATTGTTAACTAATTTTAATTCCATTTACAACCAGAGATTATGAATAATTATAAACATTATCAAACAAAAGCTGAACAATAATCGAAAAAAAATTGTTAAGTTTTAGCAAAAAATGAAACAAAAATGATTTTTTAAGTTCTACTTTGAAAGATAAACAACTTTAGGATCACAAACATCTTTTTGAAGCTGTTGGTATAGCAAAAGCAATTATATGAACGAAAGAGAAATACGTTTGCAATTTAAAAAACGAAAATTCTAATGGAATTTCCTGCAGACACGAAGATAGTCAAGCAATGTCAGGCGTCGGTTTGGCGGCGTCGTGACAAGAATACTAGCTTCCTGTGTCTTGATTTCTTTACACCACCATCACACTCTTACGCTCACTTTTTCATTCAATTTTTTTTTGCCAGCCTCCTTCTGAATTTCAATTTCCCTTTTGAAAATAAATTAGTTCAAGTGTCAATAAACCTTCTTTTAAATTCAATTCAAAAAATAAACCCACGGTCAGATCAAAAGAAATCGAAATCTCTTTTTTTTCCCAGAAGCAGAAACATTCGGTATCTGTATGCTACTTGTTTGTTTACTAAAGGAGAGTAGTTTACTACAATGTGATCAAAAATTACTAACTGTGATCAAAATCTTAAGATCAGGATCTTAGGAAAAAATCAAAAGACCTGGAATTAAGTTGAAGTTAAAAGAAGCAAACTTTTAGAGAATAAATCTTTCCTAGTTCATGAATATTATTTTAGGAGATAATTTCTTAATTATATAATATGCAAAAGTAACCAGTTTATCTAAACACTTTAAATTTAGAATTTACATTTAAATATTATAAAGCAAAAAAAAAAACTATTAGAAATGCTAAAACTAAACCTTTTTGTTAAGTAAGAAGAGAGGAAAGAAAGTGGGGATAATGGGAAAGAAAGAGAGAAACCGAGAGTTCTCTCTCACTCTCATTGCCCCCACTCCTGCGCTCGCGCATGCGCCCCTCTCCTGTGCTGAAGAAAACTGCCCTCATTGGTCAAAGAAGCGCGCAATTTATTCAAATATATGAAAACTACTCAATTCTGCGAAACGGTAAAACACTATTTTTGAAAGTATTAAATTCGTACTAAAGTGGATCAAATTGCTACGAAAGTGGATCAAATTGATACCAAAAATTTGTTTCAATTTTTTTTTATCTACTTTTTTGGTATCAATTCGTTGCAATTTGATACATCTGTAAGTTAAAGTTTACAGTTAAGTTTACAGTTTAAATTAACTTTAGTGTTTAAGTTAACCGAAACAATCATTTAAATTGTATCAAAATTCTCAAATTCTGCAAAACGGTAAACAATCATTTAAATCATAACAAAATTCGAAAAATTAAAAAAACGAAAAAAGCCGAATAATTCGAAACGGTTGTCTTTGCGGAAATTGTGGAAAAACCCTCTTTGAATAAAAATTATTTCACGAACGTAAGTTTCATTATGCGCATCAGGTAATTTTCATCTCTCCCCGAAATTGGAGTAAAATTTATCTTTCGAAATTCCTGAGAGACTGTATATGTAAAATAGAAAGAGGAGTGAGTGCAAATGTGTGGGTTTCATGTTTACATATTCATACATTAAAATGCGAAAACTGGTGCGTGTTTAAATATATGTAGACAGTATGCAAATATCTGGTGTGTTTGGTACAGAGTACATTTATATACAGACACATATACTAGACGTATACTACAATATACTGCACATGTACAATACATATACTGCACATATACAGCACATATGCAATACATATACTGCACATATAATGCACATATACAGTAGACATAATGCACATATACTGCACATATACTAAAATATACTCCACATATACTAGACATATACTACAATATTTTGCACATATGCAACACATATACTGCACATGTACAACAGATATATCACAATATACTTCACATATACAACAAATACACTAAACATATACAAATACTGCACATGTACAAGACATATATTCTGCACATACACAACACATACACTGCACATATATCACAATATACTTCACATATACCAGACAAATGTTGCACATATACTAGACATATACTACAATATACTGCACATATACAACACATATGCTGCACATTTACTACACATATATTCCATACATTCACTGCACATATACACATTTAGTATGTGTAGTAACACATATACACTATATATAATGCACATATGCTGCACATATACCAACTATAAGTGTACGTATACCCAAGTTTACATAGTATACACATATGCACATACGCTTCACATATACTAATTATAAGTGCACATATACTCAAGTCTTCCGTAAAATATCTGTACGCATACCCAACTAATATGTGTACATCATAATATATGTGCATGTACATACACTTATGTAGTATATGCACATGTAGTATATGTGTAACTATATAAAAAGATCTAAAAAAAATTTTTCCTGGCCAGAAATGTGTATAGTGAGTGGAACCGTGAAAGTGGCTGAGAGCAGCAGCGTGTGCTGGCCTGGGTCGAGAATATACATAGGGTGCATTGGATGTGTGTATGTGTGTGTGTGTGGGGTGGTCGCCAATGCGAGAAGGGTGGGCCATAGGTTACCTTGGCAACCAAAGGGGAAACCATTTCATCCTGCTGACGGCATATCATACACAGGGGCGAGTCAAGCAGCAAAACCCTGGTTCAAATGCAAGCAACAACCGCGTGCGCCAGCAACGTTTTGTCGTCGAGGAGTCTAACACCCCGTCCCTAGTACGATCACAAACACTCCACTGACGTAAATAATTCCCAACCCCCTCACCCTTTCCCCCGTTTTACTTCCCTTTACTCCCCCCTCATCTCCTCGTCAACCGAAATTCGTTATCCCAATGGACGCGAAATTGTTATGCCAGTATATGTGTATATGTACAAGTTCTTGCAGAGAGCCCTATTATCGAATGACAAAAATACCCCATTGAAATTTTAGTGGAGTAATTTTTTTGTAAATTTTATTTTTTTATTTTGCAAATGATAAACAATGTAATTAATAATTGAGAAAATGTTAAAATAAACGATCGCTTCGAGTCTCGCTCTTTCTTTTTTTTCTGAATTATTAATTTCGACCAAGTAAAGTGATAGTATCAATCTTATAATCAGTAACTATTTTGAAATAAATGGGACCTAATAGACCCCCCCCCTATTTACCCCCTTTTATGTCTGAGAAGAAACCCCCCCTCCTCTTCTCAGGCACTTTTATTGCAAAGTAATCGCAAAAAATGATTTTAAACAAAAGCGAATATAAAAATAATTATTTTGACTTTGACATTGATTTCATATTCCATTTTGATAATTTCAAGTTCAAAATTTACGAAAATCACTTATTAACTAAGTAAAATTATTTTTTGATTTTAACCATTAGACTGCCGGAAAACCTAAATAAATGTTCTAAGAAGTAATTAAACTAAATTACATAAAACTTGATATTTGGGGGTTTTCGAAGACGTTGATTATGAAAATGACATCAGATTTAAAAAAAAATTCAAAATGGCGGATCCAATATGGCAGATAAGAATTTAAAAACTGTTTGGATTTGATTGAAACTTGTCACTCGGGGGTTTTTGGGGTCGCTGATTACGAATTTGACATCAGATTTAAAAAATTCAAAATGGCGGATCCAATATGGCGGAAAAAATTTAAAAACTACTTTGGATTTGCTTAAAACTTTTCATTCGGGGGTTTTTAAAGTCGTTGATTACGAATCTGATATCATATTGAAAAAAAATCAAAATGGCGGATCCAATATGGCAGAAAAAATTTAAAAACCGTTTTACATTTACTAAAAACTTGTTATTCCAAGATTTTCAGGGTCTGATTACGAATTTAACATCAGATTTGAAAAATTCAAAATAGCGGATCCAACATGGCCGACTATTTTTAAAAAATCGATCGAAATTACATTAATTTTCTTAATCTGATGCTATTTTTGTAATCAGCGATCCCGAAAACTCCTAAGTTGAAAATTTCAAGCAATTTTGATTGATTTTTCAAAAAATAATCGAACATTTTTGATCCGCCATTTTGAATTTTTAAAATCTGATATCAAATAACTTGATCGAACCCCGGCAGCTTAAAGGTTAAACATTCTTTTTTTAAATTACTTGCAAGAATTCAATTATTTTCAAAAATTGTAATAAAAACTCTTCGAAATAAATCAATTATTTTTGAAATTCTTAAAAGAAATTGCAATTATTTAAAAAAATGTTAATAATAATTCTTCGAATGAATTCAATTATTTTGAAAAATTTTAATAAAATTCCTCGCAGGAATTCTATTATTTAATGAAATGACAAAAGTCAAAATCGAATTGAAAGTCAAATTATAAAAAATCGCAACCCTTAATTATTGAAGGAACAAGAAAAAAAAATGTCTGACAGTGTAATTAATAAACAATCGTAACGAATAATAAACAATTACATTATCAAAATAATACAAAAAAGAAACTGCAAGAAAGAATAATTTTGAAAAAAAATTTCTAATTAAAAAAATTTTTCCAAAAAAAAACTTCATTTGAGTAGAAATTAAATTCTCAAAAGAAAGTAATGACTTCATTATGATTATTATTACCGTCTATATTAAATTCTGCGGCTAGAATGACAATCATGGGGATAATTAAAAATTTTTTTTTTATTAAATAAAATGTATTCATTTTATTTGTCATTATTCATATAATTGTCATTATGAAGAATAGAAAATTATTTATATTTTCATAATTCTCATCATGAAGAATAGAAAATTAAGAAGAGAAATTACAAGAATTTTTTCGAAATGAGAGAAAAAGGACAATAAATTGAACCGCAAAAGTGGAGTGTATGGGAGTATCGTGTTTCGTAGGGTGGAAGAAGGGGGTGTGGGGGGGGGAATGAAGGTCTGTGCCTAATTGCGACCGTATATTAAGTTTAATATCTGCTTTCGGTTCTCGCACACACAAGGGGGATTCAAAAGGGGTGAGAGAGGAAAGTTGTGGCTAGGACGATATTGGGGAAGTTTGCCGGGATCTGCGCTCCTCTTTTGCCCCGAAACCACCTAAACTTTCAACCCTGTGGGGTCCTCTCTTCACCCTCTCTCACTCTCTTTACTCTTCCACCCTCTCTTTCTCTCTTTGGCTCGTTACTCTCCCTCCTTTGATATATCCGGAGGAGCAATAAATCCCTTCAGGACAGTTAATGTCAGAGTCAGCTTGCCCTTCCTCTAAACGTTCCACTTTAGGAAGGCGCGAGGATACTCCGGAAGTCTCCTTCGAACATTTTCGAAGTTGAATTGAGCCGACGCTGCTGGCAGAACTCATGATTTCGACACGGATCATATAGTTTTCAGCATATGGTGTGTGTGTTCGTGCGCGCCTTCTTTGTCAATGTTTCACCCCAGGAAGCCTGAAGTTTACTACATAAAATTATCTTTTTACTTTACATTACTTTATTAGAAAATGTTCCGGTGATTTCAATAACTTATTTACCAGCAGTAAACAATATGAACGAGTGGTAAATTATCTTCACTCAACTTTATTTCCGAATTTCACCCCGTAACATTCTTCTTTCCCTTCTTCTCTCATTTCCTTTTTTTTCCATAATAATAAATAATAGAGAAAAGATGTCTTTTTTATTCTTGTGGCCTATTGGCCACAAGAAGAAAAAAGACATCTTTTCTCTATAAGAAATTACTTAAAATAAAGGAGTATTTACACTTCTGACTTCATGTATTAATAATAGTTATAGTAATAAAAGACTAATAATAATAATAATAGTTATAGTAAAAAAAACTAATCATAATAGTTATAGTAAAAAAAAACTAATAATATTAGTTATAGTAATAATAAAACTAATAATAATAGTAATGATAATATAAATAGTAATTTTAATAACAATAACTGAGTTAGAATATTAATGACCGCAGCTAGAGCGCATCGTCCCCACTCAAGAGGGACGAAGAGAGCGCAGCCAATGAGAGCGCAGCTGACTAGAACGCGCCGCAGTGGGGGGTCAATGAGAGCAAGAGAGAAGCCTCCAAACTTCTTTGTCACTCTCATTATCGTCCCTCGCCTGCGCTCTTCACTTTTCCACGAAAAAAGACGCACGAACATCACTCGCACCACAGAGACGCTTAATTTAAATAAAAAATCAACCAATAAATCTAATTAGACATCTCCCCATAAATTATAAATTCCTACCTAATAAATTTAATTTCACCTATAAAAATTTATTAACCGTTGATTTATACACAACAATAAAAATCTCAGAATATAAATTCCCCAACTAATCATTTCTTATTATTTTTGATGAAATTAAATTTCTTTTAGATTTTTTTTTTCGAACCTAGAAACAATAAATCAAACGGTGAAAAAGCGAATACAGAGGGGAAGGGAAGCGAATTTCGGATGGTTGAAAGCGGGAGGCGACACTTTATATGGCAAGTGGATTGGACAGTGATTTCGCTTAAAGTTGAACAGGATGACCATAGTAGATTATATGGACATACACACAACGATCGCAATAGGTCTAGGCGGATCGTAAATCTCAAAAAGCGATTAAATGTCAACTGCGCGCTCCGAGCGTTTATTCCAATTTCGATTTCATCGTCAGAGAGTGAGAGAGAGAGAGAAGAGTCCGAAAACAATAACGCGATTTTAACGGCCATTTAAAGCCGTTCAGCCCGTTTACACTGACGTTTTATTGCGGTCGAGTAAACTTATCCCCCTCTCCTAAAATTCTTGGTCAATCTTCCCCCCCCCCGCCTCCCGGCCCTCTGTTAAACCAGCTGCCGATTTGACACCTCTTTGATAACGTCGGTCAATCTTTCTCTCTCTCTCGGAGAAAAGTGTCAGTTTGGATCGTAATGTATATTTTATTATATGTATATATATGTAAACTGAACGAAAACATGCAGAGGCTGATGATTTATTACACGGACCGTTTATGGACCGAATCACTGTAATTTGTATTCTACATGTTCAACAAACAATTTCATGTTATTAAAATCTATTCTTCAGAGTATTTCACTTTTGATATTAATTAATTCGTTGTGATGGGATGAAATCTATTTTTTTCCCAATTTCGAGATATAAGAAATTAAATTGCATTCGGTTTATTGATAAATGAGACTGGGAGATAAATTATTATCTCTGTGTGGGTTTTTTAAATTCTGCCACACCGAGAGATGATTGAAATATTATTTATACATTTTTCCTTTGTACTTTTACTTGAAAAGAAAAAAAGTTAGGAAAGAATTAAGCTACTTTTTTACGAAATTCGTTTGGAAATAATTTACAATGAATCGAAATTAGCAAATAAGGGAGAAAGAAGATTATTTTTGGTTAAATATAGGATCAGCTGTTCGTGTCGGCCATATTGGTAGGCACGTGATAAGTGCGGAGCCAATCATTGACGATCAAGATTCAATGATTTACTATTTGGTTTCGTTATCAGAAAAAATAATTTTTGATACACACATAATTTTTAAAACAGTCAAGAGATAATGCTTGTAAATTGTATAAAATGTAATTATCGCACTGAAAAGATCATACGTCGCATTTCTATGAAAATTTAATGGCGGACAATTAGAGAGGCGTCGGAGCATGTACTACTTTAAATCGCAAATTAACTCTGTTCGGTGAATGTGATGATAATTAGCTACTAACAGCACCGTTTGGTAATAATAATGACTCATATTTGCATTAAAATATATATGTGACCCCTCGCGCAGAAAATGGTTGTTGCCTGCTGATCCGGTTTATCTAGTTTTACAGTAAACTCTTGATATTACAAAAGAATATTATAAAGATGGATATATTACTTTTCGAATTCAAGAATTTTTTCTATTCTTTCATTCAAAATTTTGTACATTACAAGCAAAATTATTATTTACAAAATTGATGTTTAAAATTTTAAACTGTGGCCGAAATGTAGAGAATATTTTTAAGCACAAAATTTTTTTAATTTTTAGCTGCATGGCTAAAATAAAGCAGATCATGGGCAACGGCTAAAATAGTTTAAAAACCTGAGAATTTATATATTTTAACTATGGTCAAAATCTGGTAAACTATGTCCAATGACAAAAAAATTTTTAAAACTCAGAATAACCATATTTTCACCATTGGCAAAAAGTAGCTGACAATGGCCAATGACAAAAAATATTTAAAACCAAAAAAATTTATATATTTCAACCATGGCAAACAACAAAAATAGTTTAAGATTGTTAAAATTTTTAAAAGCCAGAAAATTTTAATAATAAGTTGTTTTTTGTTTATTTTAAGACAAAAAACATCTTATTAAAAATAGTTTAAATTTGAAAATTTCTATATTTTTACTGTGGTCACAATTTAGGAAACCATGACGAACGAAAAAATTATTTAAAAACCTGATTTTAACTGAGGTCAAAATCAGGCGAATCATGGTCAATGACACAAATATTTAAAACACTCTAAATTTTTGGATTACAGGACAAAAAATCCAATCCAAAAAATCAAAGACCGAAAAATCCAAGAAAAAAAGTCCAAAATACAAAAAAAATCCAAAATGTCCAAAGTAAAAAAATCGAAAATTAATAAAAACGTTCAAAATAAATAATAAAAGATGTGAGAAAGCCACGTTTTTATTTTTTACGCTATAAAATCGGAATTTAAAATGTTAATGTTAAAATCGAAGGATTTTAATTATTCACATAAACAATAAAATTTATCAGAAAAATTCAATTATTTTTATAAATAAAAAAATTTTTCACAATAATTCAATTATTTGCAATTATTCTATAAAAATTTTAAATGTTAAAATCGCAAGATTTTAATTATTTATATAAATAATAAAAATAATCAGAAAAATTCAATTATTTTCATGAATAATAAAATTTTTCACAATAATTCAATTATTTTCAATTATTCTATAAAAATTTAAAAACAATTGTTCCAAGAAATACAATTATTTTTAACAATTTTAATAAAATTCTTTCAAAAAAATTCAATTATTGTTTTCAATATAATTCCAATTGAATTACTCGATTAATTCAATTATTTTCAGATATTTAAAACGTTAAGTTTACCTACTTTCAATTCATAATCATCGAAACGAGGAACTCAAAAAAAGACAATTTTATTCAAGGCAACCATTTAATTTTTTATATCTCAATTTTTTTCATTGGATTTTTAATTTCTTTGGACAAAAAGACCTGGACAAGAAATCCAAAAATAAAAGTCCACACTGAAATTATTTATTTTTTTGATTTAATTTACTTTGAAGCATGGCCAATGAAAATAATATTTAAAACCCCAAAAACTTCTCTATTTTTGTTTATGGTCAAAATCTAGTGACTCGTGGACAATGACAGAAATATTTAAAATTTCTATATTTTTTGTCCAATGGCCAAAATCCAGTAAATCATGGTTAACAAAAAATAGTTTAAAACCTGAAAATTTTTTATATTTTGACTATAACCACATTCTTTGTCTTTAAAGTATTTTCGCCCTTGTCCATGTTTTGCTAGAGTTGGGAAATGATCAAAATATAAAAATTTGTATGTTTTAAACTATTTCCACCGTCGCGTCGGCAATGATTCGCTATAGATTTTAAACGTGAGCTAAATATTAAAAATTTGAAAAAAATTGTTGGCAAAGATTTAAAGCATAGCTCAGAGCTTGTGATTGAAATGAATTAAATTTAGAATTTAAATTCTGGGAAAAATGTCACGTGGTACAACATGGCGGCTGCTGCGCCGAACAGCTGATTCCGTATTTAATAAAATAAACCTATTTTCTCGCCTTTAATTGTCAAAAATTGGAAAAAAGTTGTCAATAATTTACTAGTCGTAAATAGTAACTAATAATAAACAGTAACTAATAAATAATAGTAACTAATAATAAACAGTAACTAATAAATAATAGTAACTAATAATTAAATAGTTGTAGAATTTATCACTCGGTAAAAGATAATATAAAATATCAAGAAAATTATCAATCCTCCAAGTCTTGGAGGATTGATAATTTTCTTGATATTTTATATAAATAATAATTATTATTTACTAATTATTACAAAATGAAAAAACCCCTACAAACATTTTTTTTTTCGATTTCCTTAAAAAATAGAGAAATTTCTGATTGAAAAAGAACACATAAAATGATGTCTAGCGGAAAGTGGATTCACAGTCTTCATATTCCTGGACACAAAGATGCATCTCTCTCCTGATTCAGGGCGAAACGAGAAAAAGGGAGGGTGGGGTGGGGGAAAAACTGAAAATGGCGCGGATTAGACACCATAAATCCAAGAAGAGTTGGAACGCCAGAGAATGGAAAGGAGTTATCGTAGCCATTTTTCCACTTCCCCCCCCCTCCCTCACCTCTCTTTCCCTTCACCATCGCCAGTATTCATTCTCTACCATTATTTCGATCCTCTCTCTCCTATTCTCTCCGGACTGTATCTCTCTTTCTTTCTCTCTCTCTCTCTCTCTCTCTCCTCTTCCTTTTTGCTAGCAGCATCAGTGACCCGAGACGACGATCAAGTGGGCCGTGGGTCGTCGCTGTGCCGTATCTTTTCTCCCCCATGGCAACTGTCTGCGTTTTTCACCGGCTCGAGATTTTATTCGCTTGCAGAGCCGCGAAATTAAGCCGTTTTGAGATATTTATGAATGAGATCGGTGCACGCTACAACGAACAAAGACTTCGCCTTTATTTTCATGGACAACTTCAATTTACAGTAGTTTCGCTTGTCAAAATCGTCTTCACTCTTCATCAAAACAAAAAAATAACAAAATACAAAAAAAGATAAAAAGGAAAAAAAATCGAAATACTTCTGTGGTGATAAATTATTTTCTTGTTAGTGGTTTTTATTATTATTATTATTTCTATTATTTATTATTTACTATTATTATTAAATTTTCAATAATAATAATTATTATTCCTATTATTTACTAATTACTATTATTTATTTATATTTAGAATTATTTAGGTAATTATTTATTGTTGTAAATTATTTGTTTCGTATTCATAAACAATTTGAAGAAATTCACAATTTATAAATGGATTTATGGAAATTATTTATATCACAATTATGAATGCAGAACATTCATTTTATATCCTATACAAGATCTCGTTTTTATTGTTGAAAAGGTCACCAGGCGGATTTGTATAGAAACTAGTTTCTTTTGACACCACTGAGGTCAAGCGAAGTATTTAAAAAAAAATCCAATAAAAAAGAAATTAATGATCATAACGACATAATAATTAACAATAATTATGTGACAATTAGTTAACAATTAAAGTGATTGGAGAAAAAGTGAATACATTTTCCTTTAGATTGAAAAAATTGGACTAAATCTTTATAAGCGGGATCGTGAAATTAAAACAACATGGCCGACACTATTAAGAACAGCTGATCTCGTATTTCACGTGGAAAACAGTTTTTTCTTATTATTAATGCGAAAAAATCATTAAACTTTTTGTTAGTTTAGTCTGAATTGAATTGCAAATTTATGATTTAATTAGGAAAATGTCTGAGCAACTGGAAGGAGTACAATTTCTCTTTCATTTTGTTAAGATTGAAGCGTCGACGCTCAACTATTTTTTATGTGGTGTTTACAGATTAAAATTACAATAATTTCACTTCGGAAGTGAAAAATAAATTTAGGGCACTTTTTTATTCAAAAACCGTTAAAAAATTGTTTTATTTTTTTCACTTTTGCGAAAAAGAAAATTTTCGACGCTTAGCGTCGACGCTAATTTAAGGGACCTTTATTTTTTTATTTATTTTACATATTTTATGTTGTTTCACATTTCACAAGTAAAATTGTTTATATAATAAGAGTAAAGCGTAAATAAGACATCCGTGAAATAAATCATGTGTACGTAAGTGTACAATAAATAATTCAAATAAGTGATTAAAAATTAACATGGTTAGAGTGTCGCGAGCTGCTAGAAAACCGCATTAATCTTACCGCCTCCGTTGTTGTGTTACTGTAAAGTAACACCTATGCGAAAAGCGTGGGCGACAAGGAACTTAAGAACTTGAATTGGAGAAAGGTATATTTCTGCATTTTGTGTATACATATATTCCACCCTTGCTCGCAGAAAGTTTATTCACTTCGACACTAACATAAAAAAGTACAATAATGAAGAGAAGAGGAAAAAAGAAAAAACCACAATCCCCCACATAAAGAATCAATAAAACCGAATGTTTTTTTCCAATCTTAAAATATTTAAACATTAAACTTAATTTTAGAACAATAAATTCCAAAATAAGACAAATCCCCAAAAAATTGAGAAAAAAAGGTAAATTATTATAAAATAAAACTATTTTTCCGTAATAATAAATAAATAAATTTAAATTATGATAAAATAATTTTTTTTTACCGATAAAATGATTATTTGCGAATTACGATAAAATATTAATATTAGATAATTTAATTTTTATTGAAAATAAGACGATAAATTAAGAGAAAATAATTTTATTTTCTCGTAATCGTAATAGAATTATTATTTAATCGTTATAAAATTATTTTTTCAAATTTATCATTTCTAGAGTTTACTTCAATTGTCACCAATTGAGTTTAAAACTAATGGATAGAAAGTCAATTGATCGTTTCCTGATTCAATCAACAAAAGTAAATTAGAAAAACGATTCGTTTTTATTGAATTTTCCTTGAACGACTATTTTTATGGTGAATTTGTAATTATCCCGCACACTTTCTAAAATAAATTTTTTTAATGCGATTTCTATAGTGATTTTCTGATTGGTCACGGCGGTCACGTGACAAAAATGGTCGACAATAATCTCGTATACTAAAATTCAATGTGATTTCTTGATTCGCTGATTCAGGGTGGTCACAAGTTTATTCAGTTTATCAATTTCCCTGACATTTCCCTGAGAATTTACTGACATTAAAATTATTTTTCCTGACAAAATTTTTGTTATAGGAAAATATGAAAGTTTATGACAATTGATTAAAACTTATGAAATTTAATAATTTTTAAAAATTATAACTGCAACCCTTCTTGAATTTAATTATTTTCTATAATTTTCAAATAAACTTCATCTCTAAATCAATTATTTTAAATAATTTTCTGAAAGTTCTTCGAGAATTAAATTATTTAAATACGAAAATTCAATTTTTTATAATAATTCAACTGTTTTTTTCTTCAGTTTATAAAGGTATAATATTTTCAAGAAATATAAATAATCTTTGTGAAGAATTTTAATTGTAAATATATGATCATGATTTCTCCGAAATTTTAATAAGTACAAAAAAGTACATTTTTATTTGCTTTATTCGAAGATAATTAAATCTTCAAAAATTATGATAAAAAAATTCTGAGAATTAAGTAGTTTTTAAAAATATTTTAAATGTAATTTTTCGAAAATAATTGAATTTCTTAAAAGGGTTTTTATATTATTTGAAAAAAAATAATTAATTTTTTAGATGAATTTTAATGAAATATTTTGAACATGATTTATTTCTCCAAAATGTTCAAAATAAATCTAAAATTTATTTATTTTCATTTTTTAATTTACGTTTATAGATTTTTCATTAAAAGTTTTGATAATTTAAATATTTTGAAAATTTGCAATTAAAATTCTTCAAAAGTTGATTTTCAAAAATTCTAATAAAATACTTGAAAAAAATTAAATATTTTGAATCAAATTTTACAAAATTTCAATTATTCAAAATCTTTTTAATTATATATTTTAAAAATTTAAATAGAATAATGATTCAAAAAGTTGATTTTCAAAAATTCTAATAAAATACTTGAAAAAAATTAAATATTTCGAATTAAATTTTACAAAATTTGGAAGCAAAGTCGAAAAAGTCACAAATTTTTGAAAATAAGTGAGAAAAAAACTGATTTTTTGAATTTCCCTGAAAAAAAAATTTTTTTTCCTCACATTTCCCTGACTTTATTGACAAAAATTTTGTTTTACTGACATTTCCCTAATATTACTGACTAGTGGCCACCCTGGGAATTGGTCGCGGAGGTCACGTGACTAAAAATGGCCGCCGCTGCTAAGAACAGCTGATCCCGTATTTAACGGAAAAACTTCATTCTTTCGAATATTTATTGGATAAAATGATTTATTCTACAAAAGAAGAAGAAACTTTCTAAATGAAAACTTTTTCTAATATCAGGAAAAATTAAATTTAGGAAATTGAGAAATATTATCATGATAAATGAGAAAATATTTAATTCAGGACCTGGTTCTATTTTTCTCCAAAATCAGGCATAAAGGGGACGTGGCAAGTAATAAATATCGAGAAGGATGGATTCGAAGCGTTTATATTGTTACACATCGAAAATCCAAATGCCGTTCATGAAGGGAATATTCTCCATTATTCCATTTTCTGTTTGTATGGATGCTGCACACAAAAAAACTCGTGTAAATATATATCAGCACCCACACTATTAAAAATTCAGCTCACATACAGGAAATCGAGAATATATCGAAATAGAAAATACATAGAAGAGAGAAAAAAAAAAAAAAAAAAATTCGAGTCATGTTCTAAAAGATGAGAACAAGAGAGAAGGAATGACCGAAACAAGGTCTGTCCACGTGGTATTGCTTGTATATTATGTCCGCAGCATCCAATGAACCATTCTTTGCAATAAGCGCGCTCTAATCTCTCCCGCGAAAATTGTTAGAGAGTCAAGGCGCAGTAGAATTTATATAACGCGGCGAATAACATATATAAAAACATTCACACACATGTGAATCGAGAGAGAGAGAGAGAGATATCGGGCTACGACACGAAAGCCATTTTAGTCCCTCCCTCTTTAAAAGTATCGTCTCGGGTATAAACAGTAAAAATCATCAGGGGGAAAGGTTCGCAATCGTAAATTTCACCTTCTTCGGAAACCACCGAGCCGGATCTTCTCCTTCATTATTCACCCGGCGAGAAACTTGTTTGATTTTCGCTTATCGTATCTCACCCGTTTCTGTATTGCTTTATTCATTCACGCACATACCCATGGATGAGTTTATTTATTTAGTTTTTATTAATATTAGAAAGGCGATATTTATTCGAAATGATAGTCAATTTCTTTTTTGATACAGGTATTTTTTTTAATGAATTACTCTAGGAGAAATATTAACTAGGAGAAATATTAACTAGGGGAACTATTAACTAGGGGAAATATTAACTAGGAGAACTATTAACTAGGGGATATATTAACTAGGAGAACTATTAACTAGTGAAACTATTAACTAGGAGAAATATTAACTAGGGGAACTATTAACTATTACTAGGGAAAATATTAACTAGGAGAAATATTAACTGGGAGAACTATTAACTAGGGGAAATATTAACTATGAGAAATATTAACTAGGGGAAATAGTAACTAGGATAAATATTAACTAGGGGAAATATTAACTAGGGGAAAATATTAACTAGGGTAACTATTAACTAGGAAAAATTTTAAATAGGAAAAATATTAACTAGGGGAAATATTAACTAGGATAAATATTAACTAGGGGAAATATTAACTAGGGGGAAATATTAACTAGGAAAAATTTTAAATAGGGAAAATATTAACTAGGGGAAATATTAACTAGCAGAATTATTACATGGCTGCCACAAAAATTTAATTTTGATTTTTCCTAATTTCCAGACAAAATTTTGACTTCATTCCTGACCCTAAAGAATATTCTAATTCACTCTAAAAATAATTAGATACCGAAAAAATGTTCTAAATGTTAATACATTTATTTAACAAGTTCTTTAATTAAAAAATTATTCGAAACAATAACTTCATATTTAAATTAATATTTAATCATTACTATTTTTCCATTGAAAAAAAGATTTTTAAAAATTTCAAATTCTAACTTCTTTAAAATTATTTACATCATTTCAATTCAATTGTTATTTTCTAGATTTTTTAACTAAAATTCTACTTTAAATCAATTATTGTTTATAATTTATGAAAAAGTTCTTTAAAAATTTTCAAACCCATTTGTTTACTATGCAAATTTACAGAAATTTCGATTATTCGAAAATTCTTCAACTAAATATTAGAAAATAAAAACTTCAAATAATTTCAAACTTTTTCAAAAACATTAATTCTATAGAATTGTTAGTTTAAAGTGCAAAAAATTCAAATTTTCCAAAGTTTTTATGTGAAATCTTTTCAAAATTCAATTATTTCTAAAAATTCATGCTATAATGCTTTTAATATTCAATTATTACCTAAAATTTTAACTGAAATTCTATTTTAAGTCAATTTTTTCTAGCGAAAATTCTACGAGAATTCAATCATTTAAATACAAAAAATTTTTTTTTCAATTTTTAAGAATAATTACATTTTTTGAGAAATAATTGAAATTCTGAGATGAATGTTATTATTATTTCTGAAAATAATTGAAAAACCTGTAAAAAAAATTTTATTCTATTTGTGAAAATTATTGAATACCTTTAAAAAAATGTAATATTTATGAAAATTATTATATTCCTATAAAAAAATGTAATATTTATGAAAATATTTGAATTATTGCGAAGAATTTTATAAAAAAATTTTTAAAAAATATATTTTTTTCCAAAAAATTTCTGTTAATTCTTTTTTAAAAAAATTGAATTCCTACGACATTTTTATCATTTATGAAAATCATTAAATGTTTGTTTAAAATTTTATGAAAATTTGTTTTAAATAATTGAATTCTTTGGAAAGTTTTCTTAAAATAGTAGATATTGAAAATCAATGCACTGAGGGAAATTTTTGAAAATAATTAAATTTCGCAGAAGAATTTTAAATTCATAAAAGATTTAATTGAAATCATGACGAGAATTTTCAAACACTTTTGGAAAATAATTTAATTCCTCCAAAGAATTTTGTTACTTTCGAAAATATAATTGAATTTTTGTGATGAAAAATGATTATTTATGAAAATAATTAAATTTTGCAAAAATTTTTATTAAATTTCCCAAAAATAGTTGAAATTCTACAATGAGTTTTATTATTTAGAAAAATAATTGAATCCCTGTAAAAAATTATATTACTTATAAAAATAATAGAATTATTGGGAAGAAATTTATAAAAAATTTGTAAATAATTCAATTCCTGTGGAATTTTTATTATTTATTAAAATAATTGAATTATTGCCAAAAAATTTATATAAAATTTGTAAATAATTGAATTCCTGTGACATTTTTATTATTTATAAAAATAATTGAATTGAATTTAATAATTGAATAAACAAATTTTATGATTTATAAAAATAAATTGAATTGCTGTGAAAATTTTATTGTTTATGAAATAATTGAATTCTTGCGTCGAATTTTATTAAAATTTATAAGAATAATAAATTTTTTTGGGAAAGTTGATTAAAATTGGATTAAAAATAATTGAAATTCTTCCATGAGTTTTATTTTTCATGAAAATAATTGAATAATCTGTAAAGAAATTTTATTATTTACGAAAATAATTGAATTATTGCGAAGAAATTTATTAAAAATTTGTAAACAAGTGAATTTTATTAAAATTTGTTTTAAATAATTGAATTCTTTTGGAAAATTTTCTTAAAATGGTAGATATTGAAAATCATTGAATTGAGGAAAATTTTTGAAAATAATTGACATTTTGCCAAGAATATTAACTAGGAAAAATGTCAACTAGGAAAAATATTAACCAGGAGAACTATTAACTAGCAGAACTATTAACTAGGGAAAATATTAACTAGGAAAACTATTAACTAGAAAAACTATTAAATAGGAGAACAATTAACTAGGGGAAATATTAACTAGTAGAATTATTAACTAGAAGAACTATTAACTAGGGGAAATATTAACTAGGAGAACTATTGACTATGAGAACTATTAACTAGGGAAACTATTTACTAGGGCAAAATTAACTAGGAGAACTATTAAATAGGAGAACAAGTAACTAGGGGAAATATTAACTAGGGGAAATATTAACTAGAAGAACTATTAACTAGGGGAAATATTAACTAGGAAAACTACTAACTAGGGAAACTATTAACCAGGGCAAAATTAACTAGGAGAACTATTAACTAGAAGAACTATTAAATAGGAGAACAATATTAACTAGGCAAAATGTTAAGTAGGGGAAATATTAACTAGGAGAACTATTAACTGGGAGAATTATTAAATATCGAAGATATTAACCAGAAGAAATTAATTGATGGTCAAAATAAATAATTTACTGTAAAAAATATTCCCATTGTAAATTATTTCTTTTTTTAGGAAAATAATATGAATAGTGAAAACGTAATGAAATAAAAATAAATCACCAGAAGTGCATACGGAAAGATTCGAGCATCATAAAATCGTAAATGTGGTAATAAGAGTTATGCAACGATTCTCAAAAGATCATATATGAAGTTGGGGAGAAAAAAAAAATCTCTGTTCCTTCAACGATCTGTTTTCATTTTACGGCCACTTTGAATCGTCCCATGTAATATGGGAATAGCCACTTCCCTTGAATAATATTGCCACTGCGAATGAATGGGTCAATACATTTTCTGTTTAGAAACTTCAAGACGAGATTCACAAGTATCAAATTACACTGAATACAAAACATTTGTTCTCTTCAAGCTTTTATTGTTTTCCATTCGCCTTTATTTCTCCCTGGGCCTCTTCTTTTTTCGACTAAAACCAAAAAGACCAAAATTCCCATAATTTACATTTTTTTTAGTCCAAAAGAACAATCTTTTTTGTAATAATTCTTTTTTTCTTGTGTTGCAAAACGAAAAAAAAGCAGGATTTTCTTTTGGTTAATTTTTGAAATTAATGAAATTGATGAAATTAATAAAATTAATGAAATTGATGAAATTAATAAAATTAATAAAATTAATGAAATTAATGAAATTGAACTGTATAGAACGATCAATTTTTCGATGTTTAGTGATTTTTATAGTTTTCAACGAAGAGAAGGTGGAAAAAATAAACTGTATATGGGGAAAGAAGGTAAGATACTATAGAAATAAAATGTAATCACGCCGAGAAAGCAATTTTGTCGGATTAAATTTTAATTCTAAATTAGGGGATGACATATTGGAACGATGTTGGCAAACATACCCCCTTTGAATAGAGGGCGTTTTCTGTAGTCCATTCTCTACCACCAACCAACCAACCAACCACCTCTTCCTCCCTCCTTACCCTCTCCCCTGCCCCTCTCAATGAACCCAGCCTCACACAAAACCCGTAATTCCATAGAACCCCTAGGCTCTAATTACGATCCTCGGCTACCGTTTTCTCTCTCCACCCCCAAAAACCCATATTTCTACTACCCTCGCAGCATCGTTACATGCAAATGCCACCCGTGTCTCTTTTTGCTAATAAAAGTCCTTCCTCTCGCGATGCAAAACATAATATTCCACGCTCGTTATTATACAAAAAAACACTATTTTCGCGAATTTTCCAGGCAATTGCTCAGAAAAAACAAAAAATAATAAAAAAAAAAAAATATTGTCCTCTGTATTTTTCTAGCAAAATTTTTAAAATCGAAATTAATTAAAAATTAGTCTTTTAAAAATTAATATTACTTAGTTATTGATTAGAGAAAATTAAAATTTTCTTTTCACATAAATTTTCCAATATCACTGCCGTAGAAAAAAACTTTATTTACATTTCACAAATATACGGGAAATTAACTTGAAGAATTAAAATCCCTTTTATTGTAATATTCTTTTTAAAATATCAGGATTGCCACAAAAATTTAATTTTGATCATCCCTGATTTACCAGAGAGAATTTTAACTTTTTCCCTGACTCTAAAAAATATTTTGATTCACTCTAAAAATAGTCATTTCTAACAAAAATAGTCATTTTTTTAAAGTGTTCTAATACTTTTATTTGCGAATTTCTTTAATATTGTAGAATTATTCAAAAACTTTAATAACTTGTTTTTTAAAAAAATATTAAATCACTATTATTTTCCGATATGAATTAAGATTTAAAAAATTTTTAATTCCGAAAAATTTAGAAATTTAATAATTTATAAAAATTGCTAATTTCTTCAAAATTATTTTCTTGATTTTAATACAATTTTCTGGAATTTTTAAATAAAAATTCTTCTCTAAATCAATTATTACCTTCAATAATAATTTTTGACGATGTCCTTTGAGAATTCATAATTATTCAAAGAATAAAACAAAGTTCACAAAAATTTATTTTGAAATACACTCGTTTAAAATGCAAGTTTACTAAATTTCGATTATTTGAAAAATTCTTTAATTATGAATATATATGAAAAAATAAAAAATTTGAAAGAAATACAAAAAAAATTTGAATTAAAATTTTTCAAGAAAAATTACTATTACAAAATTGTAAATTAAAAGTATTAAAAATATAAATTTTAAAAAATTGATTTTTAATTTGAATTCTTTTGATAAATTTTAATAAAATTTTTAAGAATAATTATACATTTTCAGAGGAATTAATTTAAAAATTGGATTAAAAATAATTGAAATTCTTCGATGAGTTTTATAATTTATGAAAATAATTGAATTCCTTTGAAATTTGTATTATTTATGAAAAGAATTGAATTATTGCGAAAAAGTTTATAAAAAATTTGTTTAATAATTGAATTCTTTCAACAAATTTCATATTGTTTATAAAAATAATATTGAATTCCTTTGAAAATTTTATTATTTATGAAATATAATTGAATTTTTGCAAAGAATTTTATTAAATTTCCTGAAAATAATTGAATTCTTTTGGAAAATTTTATTAAAATATAAGATATTAAAAATCATTAAATTGAGGAAAATTTTTGGAAAATAATTGAAATTTTGACAAGAATTTTATAAAAATTTTTGAAAATAATTGAATTTCAGAGAAGAATTATTTCATTATTTATAAAGATAATTGAAATATTGACAAAGTTTTTTTTCTAAATTTTTGAACATAATTGAATTTTTGCAAAGAATTTTATTACTTTTGAAAATAATTGAATTTCTGCAATAATTTCTAACTTCTTCGAGATTCAATTTTTTTTTAAAGAGTTTTTAACTTAAATTCTTCTCTAAATCAATTCTTTTTAATAATTTTCAGAAAATTCTTCTCGAAATCAATTATTTTTAATAATATTCAGAAATTTTTTTTTCTCAAATTAAGTATTTCTAATTAATAATTTCTAATAATTAAATAAATATTTAAAAAATCCAACTATAATATCAAAAGAATTTTAATTAAAATTTTTCAAAAAAAAACTAAGTTCATTAAAATTTCTAAATTAAATTCATTTAAAATTGGCAATTTTCCAAAAATTTCAAATTTTAACCTTTTTTGAATTCAATTATTTATGAAAATAGTAAACGCAACTCTTACAAAATTCAATATTATTTCTGAAATTTTTATGTAAAATTATTAATTGACGAATTTATGAGTAATAATTTTTCAATAGTTTAAGAATTAAATTGTTTTCAATAAATTCAATGTCTTTCTGTAAAGTTCAAATATTGTCAAAAATTAAAAAATTTAATGTTTTTTGGAAAATTTAAAGTTTATAAGGCAAACAAAAAGAAAGAGCAGAATAATAATTTGTAATATTTTCAAAGCTTTCTACAAGCACTAAATTCAGAATTTTCTTATGAATTTAAAAAATTAATTGTTTTTTCATTACAATTAATAAAAATCCCTGAATTTTCCCTGATTTTTTCTTTGTTAAATTAACAATAATTAATAATTAATAAGAAAATATGTAATTTTGTAATTTTATTTTGCTAACTCTAAACGCAGGTTTGATAATTTTTATCCAGCAAGCGTTCGATTCGGTTCTATTTTTTTTTTGGAAAAAATAACTTTCTACATTCAGCGTCGACGCTATTTAAGAAACCTAAAAATTACCCTAAAAGGATGCAATAATTGACTCCAGCTTCGAATAAAGTTAAAAGAAAATAATTTTTTTTGGAAAATTGAGTAAATTTTCAAATTGTTTTAATGGAGAAAAAGAGAAAAAGACAAAAGGAAAAATAGGAAAAAGAAAAAAAGAAAAAAGAGAAATAGAAAAAAGAGAGAAAGAGGTAAAGATTGAAAAAGGAAAAGAAGGAAAGAGAGAAGGAGAGAAAAGTAAGAGCGTGGGAGAGGACAATAGTGTGTCTCATCGGATGGGACTCAAAGTCGCATTTGGTGTTATTTCTTTAAGGAAAGAAATGAGGGTATTTATAAGACATAAAGTAGGATAAAGGCGGTATAAGAAAAACAGGAAAAAGGCTATGTGGTGAGAAATACTCGAAGCCACATAATGTTTAATCAGAGCACGTTGCGGCTTTACGATATTAGCCAGTCTCTCCCCTTGTGCACGCTCCATCGCGCCCCTTTCATCTGCGTCGTCGTCTTCATCCCCGAGCAAAAGATGCTTCTTCCTTCTTTAGATACTTTTCGCATTATCCCAGATGCCAAGGCATAGGAGGACATCCGGAATACAACGACATTTTCGAAAATCCCACTTTTGTATAGTCCAGCAGTGAGAAAAAAAAATAGAAAACGCCTTTTCACCTTGTCCTTAAATACCATTCACGATGACAGTCAATGACTTCTGTCATAGAAAAGAAGAAAAAAAAGTAGGTGTGTCGTAACGTTCACGTACAGATATTCAACCAATCGTCGTGTTTAGTGCCTTACTATCAAAAAAATGTTATCTTTTGTTTCACATCAAATCTCTCCTTAAAATGCTTCGCCAAAAAATTCTCTCTTGATTTGCATAAATTTTGAGTTTAGAAAGTTTTGGAATTAATTAAAAAAAAAAAAAATACTAAGTCTGGAAACTATTCGCAACTAGTTATTTTATTGTAATTGTAACTATAAACCGTTTGTAAGTGTAATTATTTTTCAAATTTACCTATAACTGTAAACTCTCACAATTTTTCTAAAGATATCAAATTGAGACAAAAAACGAATCAAAAAGTTGCTTCGCAACATTTTTGAAACGTTTTTTGTCTCAATTTAATATCCTCACACTATTAACTTAAAAGTAACAAATTGGAACGAATTGATACCGAAAATGTGGATGAAATAAATAATTAATACCAAAAATGTGGATCAAATAAAAAATTGATCCAAATTTTTGGCATCAAATCAAAAACTGATCCAAATTTTTGTCATCAATTTGATCCTTTCAAGAAAACTGTCGCAAAATTAAACTTTATGGCTATAACTATAAAACTATAAACTATTATAACTATAAACTATTCATTATTATCTAAATCTAAATTAGTAAAAAATCCACTAATTCGAGTCAGTAAAAATTTATACTTATTTTTATAGTAAAATTCAACTGAAACTATTCACTTAAAAGTATCAAATTTCAACAAATTGATGCCAAAAATGTGGATCGAATAAAAATTGATCCAAATTTTCATCATCAATTTGATACTTTCAAGAAAATTGTGTTATAATAAATAAAAAGTACTAAATAAAAAACTAAAATTTTACTACTAAATTAGTAGCAATTTTTAATAGTTTGAATTAGTGTTACGTAAGAAGCAAAAATTTTTAAGTTACGTCTGTAATTATTGGAATAAAAATACTTATAAAGTAGATCAAATTTAAATACAAACAACTGACGTTTAAATCTTCTTTACATCTAAAATAATTAATAAAAATGATTTTAGTCTTAAAATCATTTTTAATGATTAAATTAAATACAGAGAATTTTAATTAAGGCAAAAATAAGACAAAGATAACCTTTAAAGTGATATGCTTCTTAGGTACCCTTCTTCGGAACGCGTCACAAATTATAAAATTGCGTTACTACAAAACTTTGCCAATTAATATTAATTCTTACAATTCTTGACAAGAACTGTAATTTACAGATGTGAAATAATAATTTTATTATTTAAAGATTCCATTAATTTACAGATGTAGAATAAAAATTGTAAATAAAGACAAATAAAGTCGGAGACGAAAATAAATTTTTCTATAACTGACCCAATTCGTTTAGACGGTCTGCATGATCATTGACAACATTCTCTACAACAAGCACTGAAGGACCATGTTTGTAATTTACAGTTTAAGTTTTCTAACGTCTTTTTATTGAGTTCAAGGCTCATTAATGCCATTAGGGAATCTCTCTCTACTCGGCACTGAAGAAATGTTACAATCAATTCTTGTATTTCGATTTTGATTAATTTTTATAGAAAAAAGAAAAAAAAATTCTCCAAATATAAAAATGTATCAAAAAAAGACAATAGTCATTGAGGAGAAATATTAAGCAGCTGCAAGCTTGTTTTAAAAACTTAGAAAGCAAGTTTGTTCTGAAAACTTACAAAGCAAGCTTGCAACAAGCTTGTTCTAAAAAATTAACAAACAAGCTTGTATTAAAAACTTACTAAGCAAACTCATTAAGCAAGCTTGGTTTAAAAATTTACTAAGCAACCTTGCTGCAAGCTTGTTTTAAAAATTTACTAAGCAAAATTCCTGCAAGAATGCTCCAAAAACTTACTGAACTAGCTTGTTTTAGAAACTTACTAAGCAAGCTTGCTGCAAGCTTGTTTGAAAACCCTACTAAGCACGTTTGTTCTGAAAACTTAGTAATCAAGCTTGCTGCAATCTTGTTCTAAACACTTACCAAACAAGCTTGTTCTAAAAACAAAGCAAGGTTGCTGCAAACTTGTTCTATAAACTTACAAAACAAGCTTGTTTTAAAAACTTACTAAGCAAGCTTGCTCTAAAAACTTACTAAACAATCTTGTTATAAAAACTTATTAAGCAAGTTTGTTCTGAAACTTTTTAGAAAATTGATATTGTTGTCTATTCTGAATACTTACTAAGCAAGATTGTTCTAAAAACTTATTAAACAAGCTTGTATTAAAAATTTACTAAGCAAACGCATTAAGTAAGCTTTCGGCAAGCTTGTTTTGATAACTTACTAAACAAGCTTGTTCTAAAAACTTACAAAACAAGCTTTTTTTAAAAGACAAAGCAAGGTTGCTGCAAGCTTGTTCTAAAAACTTTCAAAACAAACTTGTTTTGAAAACTTACTAAACAAGCTTGTTTTAAAAAACTTGCCAAACAAGCTTTTTTTAAAAGACAAAGCAAGGTTGCTGCAACATACTAAACAAGCTTGTTTTAAAAACTTACTAAGCAAGCTTGCTGCAATCTTGTTCTACAAACTTACCAAACAAGCTTGTTCTCAAAACTTACTAAACAAGCTTTTTTTAAAAAACAGCAAGGTTCCTGCAAGCTTGTTCTAAAAACTTACAAAACAAGCTTTTTTTAAAAGACAAAGCAAGGTTGCTGCAAGCTTGTTCTAAAAACTTTCAAAACAAGCTTGTTTTGAAAACTTACTAAACAAGCTTGTTCTTAAAAATTTGCCAAACAAGCTTGTTCTAAAAAACTTGCCAAACAAGCTTGTTTTAAAAACTTACTGATCAAGTTTGTTATGAAAACTTACTAAGCGAACTTACTAAACAAGCTTGTATGGAAAACTTACTAACCAAGCTTGTTCTTAAAACTTACCAAACAAGCTTGTGTTAAAAACTTACTAAGCAAGCTTGTAACAATTTCATGTACTCCCATATTTTTCAAATATAAATAGTTGTATCAACCATATTTGGCCTTTCCGGCCATTAACAACACAACTATAAGCTAAATTTCTCTTTTAATTTTCTCACTTCCGAACGTTTGGTGAAATTTGGAAATTTTTGGGCATAAAAGTAGATTTTTGTTGTGAGGAAGAAGCATAAAAGGCAATAAAAAGACAGAGAGGAGAATTCCCCTGGGGGAGTCCCTGACGAGTTTGGCTGTTGGTAAGACTGCACCACGCGGACAAAGGGGTTTATTCTGCGCATGCGCCTCGCACGTTGGCGCAGGGTAACGATCCCACCCCCGGTTTTTAACTCGTCCCTTTCGAGCGCCATGGACGACCTAGCCTCCTAGCCACTGCGCGCGCTCTCTCTCTCTCTCTCTCTCACTTTACTTCTGTCGTACTCTTTCTTTCTCTTCTCTCTTTCTTTCTCTCTCTCTCTCTTACTATCATTCTCTCTCTATCTTCTCTTTTACTATCTCTCTTTCTCTCTCTTCTCTCTTACTAGCTTACTCTCTTTTTGCTCTCTTACTATCTTTCTCTCTCTCGCTCTTTTTAGTAAGAGAGAGAAAGAGAGTGAGTGAGAGAGAGAGAGAAAAGAGAGAGCGAGAAAAAGAAAGAAAGATAGTAAGAGAGAAAAGAGAGAGCGAGAGAGAGAGAAAGATAGCAAGAGAGAAAAGAGAGAGAGAGAGAGAGAGCTACTCCGGAACGCGATATCGGCTCACGCACGAATTCCTACAGTTCCACACCACCAAGGATAATACCCGTCCGTCCTATGTACTCCATAGAATGTGTACGGTATAAAATAACCCATGTATGTGCGCGAACGTGTACGTTCGCCTCTCTTTCTATATATACAAGAATTGGCCATATCAGTCCGTTGTAGAGAGCACTCACACCAATACAATCTCACTTGCTGCGGGACAGTACAAAAGCTGGAAATGGAGCCTTTAGTTTTTATCGGGGGATAAAGTCGCGATAAGCTACGTCAGGGATGTAGCGCGAAACGTAGAGCGCTCAATGCTTGAAAATTTTATTCAAAAACAAAAAAAAAAATCATCCCCCAGTTTTCAAGAAAATTTTCCACCTTTCCGATACATGGAAATATCATATATGAATGATTTTTATTTTTAATTGTAATTAACTAATTGTATAATTATAATAAATAATATATCATAACAAATAATATATTCTAATAAATAATATATTATAATAAATATTATAATAAATAGAATATTATAACAAATATTATTTTACAATATAATATAATAAATAATATATTATAATTAATAATACAATATAATTAATAATCTAATTTATATTATAGTAATTATAATAAATTTTGCAAACGACAGTTTTTTTGTAAAATTCTTAATTAAACTGATCGTGTGACCAAAGGAATTAATAATTTTTTTATTATTTTCTCTAAATAAATTATTCTAATTATTATTATTACTCGGTGGTTAAAATATACCGCCGAGTGACAGATTCAATTAATACTATAATAAATAATTACATAATTATAAATAAATATTTACTTGAATCAAATAATTTTTATTTAAATCAATTAAATTGTATTCGAACCAATAATTTCAGTATTTGAAGCAAATATCATTTAGTTGATAAAACTAAAAATTATTTAATTCATGTAAATATTTAATTGATAGTAGTCAAGTAATTGGTTATTTAAATCAAATAAATAAAAAATAAATAAATTTCAGGGCATAAATAAATATTCTGAATATTATTTACATACAAGTAAATATTCTAAATATAAATAAATATTAACACTAAATTTGTTTCTAATAAAAAATGTTTAAAAATTTTCTAAGTTTTCTAAATTCTGATAGTTAAATAATTATCTATCAGAATATAATTGATTCATGTAAAATCATCCAATTTAGCGAAACATTTTTTTTTCGCTTTCTGAAATAAAACTCAAGTTACAAATTATAAATTAATATACATGAAAGTTTGTATATAATAATTGATTCTCAACAAGGAAATAATATATTTTCTACAAAAAAGAAAGAATGTATACTTTTTTCGCCTCACAATATTGTGTGTCAAGAAGGAGAAGAAGAGAAAAAAATTATCTCCCAGAAAAATTTGTATAATTATTCACATGAAATGTGAATGTTGATCGTAAAAATAATCATAATCCCTCCTTAAATCTTGAATGCCCTCTATATTCACCATAAGATAGTGACATAAACCGGAAACGAGTTTTTTTTTCTGCACTAGACGTTTAAAAACTTGAGTGTAATACTCGCTAATTTTCAAAGGCGATTCATATGCATTGCAATCTTTCTAAAATTCACAAACTTTCACAATCTATTATTATCTTTTTTTTTTGTTCAGATAAATAATTTGTTTAGAAGAAAATTTGTTTTTTGCTAATTAACTTTTTAAGACAAAGATTTTTAATAACTACAAGATTTCTAATACTCTTTTTTTTAATAATTGCCACAGTTTTCTTGAAAGTATCAAATTGATACCAAAGTGAAACAAATTGACACCAAGAATTAGGATCAATTTTTTTTATCCACATTTTTGGTATAGTATCAATTCCTTACAATTTGATTATACTTTTACTACTTGAAATTCGCTTTCAGCAAAGGATTTAATTATGTTTTGCCAATGCCTTTATTAAAATTTTGTCTTTAGTAAATTTTACTAATAGTGATTTTTACTAATTTATAAGTATTTATTAACTCAAATTTAGAGAGATCATCTGTTTCAAATTTAACCTTTAAAAAAAAAACAGATTTTTATAAAATTCTTCGCAAGAATTTAATTGATTTCATAAATAATAAAATTCTTCTCGAGAATTAAATTATTTTTAAAAATTATAATCAAATTCCATGCAAGAATTCAATTATTTTCATAAATAATAAAATTCGTCTCGGCAATTCAATTATTTTTAAAAATTATAATATTTTTTAATTATTCTCATAAATAATCAAATTATCAAAGGAATTCAATTAATTGAAAACACAATTTGAATAAAATGTTTCAAAAAAATAAATTATTTAAAAAGATTTTTATAAAATTTTTCGCAAGAAGTAAATTATTTTTAAAAATAATGAAATTCTTCACAGGAATACAATTATTTTTTTATATTTTAATAAAATTCAATGCTGGAATTTAATTATTTTCACAAATTTTAAAATTCTTCTGAGGAATTTAATTATTTTCGAGTATTTTAATAAAATTCAATGCAAGAATTCAATTATTTTCATAAATAATAAAATTTTTACAGTAATTCAATTAAATTAAAACACAATTTTCACAAAATTCTTCTCAGGAATTCAATTATTTTTTTTAATAATATAATTTTTTTACAGATATTCAATTCCTTTCATGCAAAATAAAACTCATCGCAGAATTTTAATTATTTTTAATACCATGTTTATCAAATTTCTCGAAAAATCTAATTATTCTTAAAAAATTTAATAAAATTCAATGCAAGAACTCAATTATTTGCATAAATAATAAAATTTTCTCCGAAATTCAATTAATTAAAAACACAATTTTCACAAAATTCTTATCAGAAATTCAATTATTTTTCAAAATTTTAATAAAATTCTTTGCAAAAATTTAATTATTTTTGTATGTATAATAAAATTTGTTTAAAGAATTCAATTATTTTCATAAATGATAAAATTTTCACAGGAATTCAATTATTTTAAAATATAATTTTCACAAAATTTTTCGAAACAAATATATTATTTAAAAAAATTTTTATAAAAAATTCTCCCTCCATTATTTATAAAACTAATTGAATTCTAGTGAAGAATTATTCACAAAAATTTAATTAGTTTTATAAATAATAAAATTTTTCCCAGAAATTCAATTATTTTTAAAAATTCTAATAAAATTCAATTATTCAAAAATTCAATTCGTTTCAAAAATTCAATTTTTTTAATAAATAATAAAATTTTCACAGAATTTCAATTATTTGTAACAGAATTTGAAATAAATTCCTAGTATAATGCAATTATTCTTAATTATTCTTTAAAAAAATTCAATTATTTAAACAAATTTTGATACAATTTGTTGATTAGAATTTTAAAATTATTTTCTATATAATTATTTTTAATTAAATTTCTTGATGGAAGTTGACTACGTTCAGAAATTTTAATGAAATTCTTTGTAAAAATTCAGTTGTTTAAAAAAATTGTTGATAAAGCTCTTCACAAGAATTGAATTTTAAAAAATAGTTACTAGTTTGAATTAGTGACTGACTTTTTCCTTTTAAATTAGTAACTTTTACTAATAACAGGATTCCTACAGAAAGCAGAATTTAAAATTCCATACTTTTTCCATGATTTCCAGGTCAAATTTTTACGAAATTCCAGTGGAATTTTAAATCTAATTTCATTATTTTTGGGTTCTTTAAAAACACTTAACTTATTAAATAGTCTCGACCCTTTGGTAAAAAATCTAAAATTATCAAAAATTCGAAAAAATTCAAAAAACCGAATTTCTTAAAATTCAACATTTTTTCCTCTCTTTTATGGCATTTAGCTTCATTATTTTAGGGCTCTTGGAAAATACATTACTTATTTAATAGTCTCGACTCTTTGGTAAAAAATTTAAAATTATCAAAAACTCGAAAAAATTCAAAAAACCGAATTTCTTAAAATTCAACATTTTTTCTTCTCTTTTATGCCATTTAGCTTTATTATTATTTGAATTTCTATTCAAGAGAAAAAATGGAAAACAGAAAAAATGTAGAAATTTTTAAAAATTCCATATACCATTTCCATGATTTCCAGATTCTGTAGGAACCCTGTAATAAATAGTAAAATAATTCCGCCAATTGAAAATAGTAAATTTTTTCTCTAGGAAATTTTACTAAATAAATAGTAATTTCTACTAATTTTTGTTAGTAAAATTTACTAATTTAAAAGCAAAAAGTCAGTCACTAATTAAAATTAGTAAAAATTTTTACTAATTCAAATTTAGAGAGTATAGAGGTTCAAGTACGAATTACCCCCAAAGAAGGGGTAAAAAGGGTTTTGGCTTCTAAAAAAGGTATTGGCATTGGCAATGCTAAAAGCGAATTTCAAATAATAAAATTTGAAAATTTACTCTCCCTACAATATTCATGACAATAGTTGTCAATATAAAAGTTGAGTAAATAAAGAAAGTCTTATTCCTTAATTGGAGAAGTTCCATTTGGGAAATTGGTGAAATCGCTTAACGAACGTTAACACCATTTGCTTGAGTCAGTATTCAGAGAGGAATAAGCAGGAAAAAGAGAGTGTCTCGGGGAGAAAAACGAAAGAGCAAAAGTCATGGAATAGCACGGTCGTGTCATTCGGTATTGGCTATCTCCAGGCTTATAAGATTACTCGGGGGATCCCCGAGGGAAGTTTGGAGAATCATCCTGCAGGATAGAGGGCTAGGAAAGAGAGAAGAAGAGAAAAGTCCCCCGCCCCCCCTCTACTTGTGCATACTTGCTACCCACCCCTGTCTCTATCTATATACATATATACATACACATATATATATATATAGCTGAAAGTCTATATCGCGCGCCGTCAAACCAGCCCGAATTGCTCGTCGTCGTGTTATGCAAACGGCCACATTTGTTACGATAGTGCACGCCAGGGGGCCATTCTCCACTACCGCGGCATGTCATAGAAACACAGCCATCGAATGGCACAGTCATAGACAAGAAAACTGAGTCTCTTTGACTTTGCACTGTGTACAAAACTTTAGTCTCTCTTTCTCTCACTCTCTTAATCTTTCTCTCTCTTCTGTCTCTCTGTCTCCTTCTCGCCTTTTTTAGGTGACGACCCAAACGACTCGCATTTCATACGATTTTCATCGACTTACCACCATAACTGTGCACTTTCGAACCCTAAAATGACTCTCACATTGTCTTTTTACATCGGCGATTTAGACTTTAGTTTGGCAAGTTGGACAAAAATGGGGTCTAAAATAATCCATTTTTTGCAAGGGTTCAAAAGTAGATAATTTAGTTACGATTCAAACTAAATTGTCTATTTATGTTTTTAACTGTTTTTTTTTTTAAAGAAAGAAATTAAGAAAGTTTTCCAAAGAAACAACTAAATGTTTCATTAAAAGAAAGAACTAAATGTTTCGAAATAAGCCGCAGTGGCGACCTCACTGACGTCATCAACTGTCAACGCCCTTAATTTATCTTTAACGGGGTGTCCAAGTCGATTGGATTTTTACATTGAGCTTTAATTTGAGCTTTGACATCCCCTTAAGTACGTATCAAAGTCGATGCGATATTTCAACTGAAGCTCTGGATAAAAAATCCTTTCTTATTTGAAACCCCCTTAATAATAAAGACAGCCTTAAATTTGAGTAAGAATTTCTCAAAAGTGTCACCTAAAATTTAAAAAAATTAATTTTTTCCTCAATATTAATTTTCATGAAGTATTTTATATAAAGTATCATTAGGTAAAAGAATTTGGCAAAAATCAAAATTTTTACCCCTGTTATTAACAATTGAATTTTTATACTACTTTTTTTTAAAAGAATAAATTTCAGAAAAAATTGTTGATGATTTCAAATGATTCAACCGACATTTTTTTGTTTTGAATCCAAATTTCAAATGAAAATTTTTTTGTTTAAAGATATTGAATTTTAATAAACAAAGGAATTGTTTATAAAAAATATGAAAAATACCACTTTACCCGCATGAACAAGCTGAAAAAATTTTTACTTTCTAAATAATATTCCGAAGAGAAAAAAATGTTCCGCATTGAGAAGTAGCTAAAATGATTATTCATTTTAAAAAATTAGTAAAAATATTCAATTCTTTCAAACGATTTAATTATTATTAAAAAAAAATTTCAAAATACAATTATTATCAATATCTGCCATTTTAATGAAAAATTTCTCAAAAGAATTCAATTATGTAAACCAATTTTTTATAAAATTATTTGCAAACATTCAATTATTTTCATGAATAATCAAATTTTCATAGAAATTAAATTATTTTAAAGCTCAATTTTCACAAAATTTTTTTTTAGAAAAAATCAATATTATTTGAAAAGATTTTTATAAAATTCTTCTCACAAATTCAATTATTTTAAAAAACAATTAAATTCTTAGCAAGAATCTAATTATTTTTATAAATAATATAAAAATTCTTTTCAAAAATTCAATTATTTTTAAATATTTTAATAAAATTCTCCGCAAGAATTCAATTATTTTAATAAATAATACAATTCTTATCAGGAATTCAATTGTTTAAAACATGTTTTATAAAATTCTTCTAAAGAATTCAATTATTTTTAAATATTTTAATAAACTTCTTCGCAAGAATTCAATTATTTTTATAAATAATAAATTTCTTCTGAGGAATTCAATTATTTTCTTAAATAATACAATTTCACAGGAATTCAATTATTTTAATAAATAAAAAAATTCTTTCCAGAAATTCAATTATTTTGAGAAATTTGAATAAAATTCGATGCAAGAATTCAATTATTTTCACAAATAATCAAATTTACACTTGGAATTCAATTATTTTGAAACAGAATTTTTACAAAATTATCAGAATAAAATCAATATTATTTGAAAATAATTTTGAAAATTCTTCGCATGAATTCAATTATTTTTATAAATAATATAAAAATTCTCCTGAAGAATTCAATTATTTTTAAAAAATTTAATAACATTCTCTGTAAGAATTCAATTATTTAAAACATATTTTATAAAATTCTTCGCAGGAATTCAATTATTTTTATAAATAATAAAATTCTTGTCAGGAATTCAATTATTTTCTTAAATAATACAATTATACAGGAATTCAATTATTTTGAAACAGAATTTTTACAAAATTTCAAGAATAAAATCAATTTTTTTTTAAAAGAATTTTGAAAATTCTTCGCATGAATTCAATTATTTTTATAAACAATATAAAAATTCTTCTGAAGAATTCAATTATTTTAATAAATAGTAGGGGAATGTAGTCAAGGTTGGTCTACTGTCTAGGTAGGCCACTCGCGTTTTTTTGTCAAGTTCACTAGCGCCACCTACGCGCATTTTTGTCGAAGCTTGTCTTAGTGAAACCTAACTTTTTGTTCAATTACATTTTCGAAAAATCAAAAATTGTGATTTCTGTGACGTCGGTACAAAAAAAGCTCAAAAAAAGTTTTGTGCATAATGTGAAAAACCATTAATAAAAGATAAAAAACAAATTGAATCGTCAAGGCAAGTATGCAGAAAATTTGTGGGACTCATGGTTGAAAGGAAAACAAAGTAAAAAATCGAATCCCGAAACGTATTTCTTTTTGGTTACAACAATTCGGTAATGTTACTTACTGTCAAGGTCGGCCACTATGTGTTTAAAATGCGCAAAGATGAGGACGAGCTACTTCATTTGCAAAAACTGCAATTCTGTATAACTCATAATATAATTGATCATCTTATTAATATTTTTATTTAATTTTATTAATATTTTAGTGCAAAATTTTTTTTTATTTATATTTATTTTTTTATATTGTTTATTTTTATTATTTTGTTATTTCATTAAGTTACAAACTGTAAACAATAAAGAATCAATTTTCCGTAACTCCAAACATGTTATTTTATTTTTTAAAGATTAATACCCTTTAAATTTTAAACATGGCCGACCTTGACTGTAATGGCCAACCTGGACTACAAATTTTTTTTTTTTTAAATCTTTATAACTTTTTCATTTTTAAACCTGTCAATTTACTTTGTACAGAAAAAATGTTCCTATTAAACAGGACTTTCCAACCATATACTTCAATTGTCCAAATTCATTTTTTAAAAAAAGTTATAAACAAAAGTCAAAAAGGTGGCCGACCTAGACTATGTTCCCCTACAATTCTTCTCAGAAATTCAAAATCAATAAAAAAAAAAAAATTAATAAAATTCTTCGTAAGAATTCAATTATTTTTACAGATAATAAAATTCTTCTCAGGAGTTCAATTAAATAATTAATTCCTTCAATTATTTTCTTAAATAATACAATTTCACAGGAATGAAATTCTTTTAAAGCTCAATTTTCAAAAATTAAAAGAAATCATTATTATTTAAAAAGATTTTTATTAATTTCTACCCAAGAATTCAATTATTTTTAATATTGAATAAGAATTGAATTTCAGTTAAAACTTTAGAAAATAATTGAGTATTAAAAAAAAATTATAGTATGTAAATTTTTAGACATAATTTTTCAACATATTTTTATTGTTGAAATCTTTGAAAATTTTAATTATTATAAAACGGCCAATAATATTTAAAATTTTATTTTGAAATAAAATGATTAAAGTTTAAATAATTTTATTTAAAAATTTTAACAAAAAAGTGATTGAATTTTGAAAGAATTACAGTTATAATTTTTAGAAATAGTTAAATATCAAAAAAAAAGCTTTACATTGACTTCAACGCCCTTAATTCGGAAATTTACCCTTTATGAATGTCAGAAAATTGTGTTCTGTAACTGAAATTCCCACGGAACTCTTTAACTCTTTATCGAAGATTGACGTACGATTAAATACTTAAAATTTCACAACCTGTTCGGGAAGTTGAAATCTTTGATGACAGATTATCGCGGAGAATCCCTTTTGATGTTGACAGTAAACACTGAAATTATTACACGACTCGATATCTCATCAACAGTGTCGTCAGCAAATTCACTGATAAAGAATAAACAGAGCGTTTTGTTTAAAATAGTTGCACGAGATTAAATCTCACTTTTATACAACTGCTCAGTGTCAATAACATATTAATAATCGACGTGCTATAGTAAATTAGATATCACTGTCGTGGGAATCATCATTATTTAGTTTCACCTTTTTCTTCTTTATTTTTTTTCTCTTTCTTTCTTTGTTCTCTTTTTTTTCTTTTTCTTCCTTTTTTCATTTACTCCTTTCTTTCTTTTATCTTTCTTTCTTTTTTCTCCCAATTTCTTTTTTCCCCTTCTTTCTTTTTCCTCTTTCTTTCTTTTTTTCCCTTTTTTCTTTTCTCTCCCTCTTTTTTTCTCTTTCTTTCTTTTTCCCCTTCTTTCTTTTTCCTCTTTCTTTCTTTTTCCTCTTTCTTTCTTTTTTCCCCCTTTCTCTTTTTTCTCCCTCTTTCTTTTTTCTCCTCTTTTCTTTTTTTTTCCCTTTTTTCCCCTTTTTTTCTCTTTTAGTGAATTTTAATATCGATTGCCTACTTTTATTTCAAATTTCGCCTTCCTTTTTTTCAAAGTGGTTGAATTTTAGGAAAAAAAAGTTTCAATTTACATGAAAGACATAGAAAATGGGCAAATAATCGGTAATGGTGCGAAAATACAAACTGACCGGCGACAGCCCCGCCCTGGACGTAGTCATTCGTAGTCAATAGCCATTGGTGAACGACTCAAGTAAGTCGTTGAATTACCATAATCGCGGCATGACGACACATTTTAAAACCTGTAAAATTACGTCGAGACCCGATATTGTTATTTTTATTCCCGCCTTTCTATATTTTACAATTTACAATTTACAAATTTTTCAAAAATCCCCTCTTATTACCATTTTACCCCAATTTTTTGTCACTTTACCTCCAATTTTCAATTATTTAAAAATATTTTTCTATTTATTTTTTTATCTTTCTATTTACTTTTCTATTTATTTTTTTATTTTTCTATTTACTTTTCTATTTATTTATTTATTTATTTATTTATTTTTCTATTTTTCTATTTTTCTATTTATTTATTTATTTTTCTATTTATTTTTTGTTTTTCTATTTATTTTATTATTTTCCTATTTATCTTTTTATTTTTCTATTTTTCTATTATTTCTCAAACTCATTAATTTCGTTTATTTTTTTTTTTTTATTTTCCCCATATTTTATTGAAATAAATTCTCTTTATCAGCAATTCACAAAAAATATTAATAGTAAAAATAAATTTCTCATTCTACGCTTCTACTGTTTTAATAAACTAAAGTATTTGAAAATTCAAAATTAAATCGAGATTTTAAATCTTTCCTTTTTAGAAAAAACAAAATTTAGAGAATTTTGAATTTCACTGTAAATATCGTCATAAAATGTAAAACAAGGCGTCATAAAATTTAAAGAGTTTTTTTACCTTCTGAAAAAAAAGAAGTGTGTGAAGTGTGAAATTATTTGCTCGTAAAGGGAAGGAAAATTGAGAGGTGCAATATTTTTTTTTTTTTTTTTGACACATTCTAAATAGGTTATTAAAAATTCTATATAAAACTGAAGGTCACTTGTGCTTTGAAAGATTATAAAATACGTGCGCTAAAAACTTGTCAGTTATATTTTTTATAAAATATTTCATATATTGGTTCAGGAAAAAGAAAATTTGATGGATTTTTCAAAAATTTACTATTCCTTTAGAATTTGTATCGAGAGGGAAATGTTTTTTTTCGCGTATGTATAATTTAAACTCAACTACACTACTGCCATTGCAGCACTCCAGTATTGCCCTCGCCATTCTTTTCTTTTCTTTTTATTTTGTTTTTGTTTGTTTTTTTTTTTTTTGCGTGAAAACGAGGAAATTTTTTCCCCTTTCAAATGCTCTTTCATTATTAAATTATTTTTTCCCTTTTCTTGCAGAAACAGTTTCTTTTCGGTCGGTAAATTTCTCCAAGTTGTGAAATTAGAAATGATGTTTATTTGATACAGTTTATGCTGTAAACATTTATTCTGAAATTTAATTTTCACAGATCTTTTTTAAAGCGAAAAAAACCTGATTCCTGAAAAAAAAATTTCCCAAAAATATTTTTGGATTTTTTTTTTCAGGAATCAGGTATTTTTTTACAACAGGACCTGGATATTGAGGATTCATATTGTGAATCGTATTGCAAAGGGAAAAGGAGAAAGTTGATTGTAAAAAAGGGAAACCTAATAGTGAAAGGCAAAAAAAAGAAAAAAAAATGACCAAGGGGTTTTTTTAAAGAAAAAAAAAGGAAGGAAACGAAAAAATAGACGATAAGCACGGGTTGTGAAATTGAGAATGCAGAAGGGAACCTTTTTAACTCTAGGACGTCTAAAAAATAGTAGACATGACACGACCACCCGTCTATATCCTTTTTTTCATGCAGTTCACGAAAGGCGAAACGATCTCCGACACTCGATGGTATCCGCTGACGAACGATATGCATACCATCCCTATGTTGATCTTTGCACTCTGCATACAAATTTTCAAATAAGCAACACTCTCGAAAATCAAAAGTCTCTTTCAGCTTTTTTCGCAATAATTAGAAAAACATAAAAATTGACAAAAATAAAAGAAAAATAACAGAAATAAATATTAATTAAAAGAAAATAATAAAAATAATAAAGCAGAACAGAATTTAAAAAATTTTTTTTTTAATTCTCTTCTGCTTTATTATTTTATTCCCCTCGCAATTTTTGAACTTTGCGATTTACGAGACCAAAACTAAACAATAAATCAACAAAAAATAATAAAAATAACAAAGCAAAAACAGAATCGAAAAAAAGAAGCAACAGTGGCAGTTTTGAATATTGCAATAATTACGAGACTGTGAATGGGAGCTTTAGGGTCTCGTAAATGTGAGGGAATTACAAAAGAATTTCCATCACCAATATTGCAATGAACGATAATTGTTGAATATTGTAAAGTTATGACGGGATTGGCACGCGACAAAACGGGTCTCGGGGTATGAGTCCTACACAGCCTTATGACCATAAAATAAACGTTTGGGGTAGTGGAGGCGGAGGCAACCTGGCAACACATAAACACTTATATAACGGCAATTAAACTGCTTTTAAGGGCCGTAAAACTGCAGTTTCAATAATCTCGGTGACAACACACGATGCTGACCTGCCTGTCGCCTTATGGCCTTTCCTCTCCTCTCCTTCTCTTCGATTCTCCTCCATGGCAAGACCTTGACTTCCAAGTATGACCATCAATCCAACACTGCCAAGTTCTGAGTTTTCAGTCATTTCAAAAATTATTGCCTCATTATCGACAATTATTCATTGATTCGATAAATGTCGAAAGGTAATTTTCATCTATTCAAAAACAACTTTATTCAATACCAATTTTTTGATAATTGAATTTTTTTTCTTTTTTGAATTTCGCGCCAATTTAGTTCCATAAATCGCCGTCTAGACGGCATGAAAATTCTCTCACAAACGACTTTGCACTCGATAATTAATTTTAAATAAGTGGCAAAAAGTAGCTTTTAAACTAAAAAAGTAGCAAAAAGTAGCTTTTATACTAAAAAAAAGTAGTAAAAAAGTAGCAATCGAAAAATTAAACTTGACAACTAAAAAATAATTTTAGAAACTTCACAAAACTGACAAAAATTCAATTCTACATATATTTATTTATTTATTGAAAATATATTTCCCTAACTTTTTCCTAATTTTCATCAAAAATATTTACTTCTTTCTCATCCTGCTTATAAATTGAATTCCTGCAATGAATTTTATTATTCATGAAAGAATTCAAATGTTTATACAAAAAAATTTAATTCTAGAATTTTATAAATTTTTTTAAATAATTCATTTCTTTCGACTAATTTTATGCAAATTCTAATTTAAATAATTGAATTCCTGAAAAATTTTGTATTATTCATAAAAAGAATTGAATTCTTACCAAGATTTTTACAAAAATTTTTTTTAACAATTGAATTTTGTTTGGAAATTTTATAAAAAATAGTAGTTGAAAATAATTGAATTGCGAAAAGTTTTTAAAATAATAAAATTTTACAAAAAATTCTATTAACATTTTTTACAATAATTCAATGTCTGTGTGGGATTTTATTACATTTTTTTGAAATTATTTATGAATTTCCATATGAACAAATTTACAACTTTTAAAAATCATTGAATTCTTATGATGAATATTGTTATTTATAAAAATAATTGAATTTTATTAAAATGCCTCAAAATAATTGAATTCTTTAAAAGAATTTTATAATTATTTATAAAAATAATTGAATTCTTCAGAAGAATTTTAATTATTTATAAAAATAATTTAATTCTTTAGAAGAATTTAAATTATTTACAAAAATAATTTAATTCTTTAGAAGAATTTTAAATATTTATAAAAATAATTTAATTCCAGTGTAACTTTGATTATTTGTGAAAATATAGAAATTCTTGCAAAGAATTTTATTAAAATTCCTCAAAATAATTGATTTTCTGGAAAGAATTTTATTATTTATTAAAATAATTGAATGATTGCGAAGAATTTCTTTCGAAAAATTTTATTAAAATATTTGAAAATAATTAAATTTCTGTGAAAAATTCTAATATTTTTGTAAAACATTGAATTCTTTCAAAAACTTAAAAACAAACATTTTTTTTAAATAATTGATTTTTTCGATGAGGAATTGAAATTAAATTTTTAAGAATAATTACATTTTTCGAGCAATTTCTGGAAAATTTTATTAAAAATAATTGAAATCCCGCAGTGAATTTTATTATTTATGAAAATAATTGAATAGTTGCTAAGAATTATATTAAAATTTTTAAAAATAATTGAATTCCTGAGAAGAATTTTATTATTTATAAAAAAAATTGAATTCTTACGAAGAATTGTATTCAATTTTTTTTTTTAATTTTGAATTCCTGAGAAGAATTTTATTATTTATAAAAAAAATTGAATTCTTACGAAGAATTGTATTCAATTTTTTTTTTAATTTTGAATTCCTGAGAAGAATTGTACGATTTATTAAAATAATTGAATTATTGCGAAAAATGTTATTAAATAAACTGTTTAAAAAAAATTGAATTTCTGTGGAAAATTTTGTTATTTTGGAAAATAATTGAATTTTGCAATAAATTAATTTAAAATAACATTGAAAATGATTGAAATTCTTCGATGAGTTTATTATTTATGAAAAGAATTGAATTCTTGCTGAGAATTTTATCAAACATTTTTTTACATATTTGAATTTCCATGAAAAATGTTATTATAAGTGAAAATAGAAATTTTATTATTTATGAAAATAATTGAATTTTCGATGAATTTTATCAATTTTTTTTTTAAATAATTGAATTCTTTTGCGAAATTTTATAAAAATGCTAAATATTGAAAATAATTGAATTTTTAATATTTTTTAAAAATAATTGAATTGTTTTTAAAGTCTATGAATTTAAAAATTTTTTAAATTATTTTTGTTATTAACTATTTAACTATTTCTGTTATTTCTAATTTTGAAATTTTTTTTCCAAGTTTTTAAATTATTTCCTTTTTATTCGATGCAAGTAATAAGAAATCCCCAAATTCAATTTTTTTCCTTTTCGAATTGCCCATCAATGTGATTAATTAAATCATTTTTTTATTATAATAAAAAAAAATCCTCAAATAGTACAAAAATAAAAATATAATCAAAGGAAATTTATGAATTTAAAGACTGATATTAAATAAATTTTTCCCTTTTTGAATTGTTATATAATTATCATGATATATACTATTTTAAAAGACACGCTAAAAATACTCTTTTGTGCAGTGATGAGTCACTTTAGAGTAATTTAGAACAGAACTAAAAAGCATCAAGAGAAACTCCCGTGTACGTTTTGGAAAATATTTTTAGTGAAAACAAATGCAATGTTGATGATGATAATAATATCAAGAGAAGTTGTGATATTTCGTGAATTTTACGACACTGAGAAAATGAGCTAGAGTGACATTTTCATGACACTAAAACAAAAGACTTTCACTTGGTTAGAAAATTTATAAGACAACGCGCGGGGGCATTAATGAAATTTTTCCCTAATATAATTAAACATTCCATTCCACAAATTCTATTCTTGTCTTGGCAAAAAAAATTTTAATATTCTTCATTTTTTCCACAAATATTTCCAGATACAATTTTTTAATTGTCTTCTTACGTTTATTATTAATTTTATTATTGTTTTTATTTTTTCACTTTTTTAAACATTTTCTATTTTATTTTATTATTATTTTGAATTTTCAAATTTTGTCGCCATATTGAATCCGGAATTTTGAATTTTTTAAACCTGCCATCGAATTTAGTTTCAGAGACACTAAATACTTACGAATGTGACATATTTAAAGCAGATTTAAGTTAATTTAAAAATTATCGGTCGCCATACTGGATCCGCCATATTGAATTTTCATATTTGGTCGCCATATTGGTTCCGCCATTATGAATTGTGTAAACCTGACATTAAATTTAGAGTCAAGGACAATGAAGACCGAGGAAAGTGATGAATTTAAAGCAAATCCAATGAATTTAAAAATCGTCGGTCGCCATATTGGATCCGCCATTTTGGATTTTGTAAATCTGACTTAAAATCTGCGTTCCGAACGAAAAACGTTAGATTACACTGCCTATTTAAATATTCTCCAATACTTTTAAATAATCGTTCTGAATATTCTTTTGAACAAAAAAAGCAAGAATTTTTTTCAGAAACAAATTAAGAAAAAAATTGCCGAAGGGGGAATCGAACGCAAGACAAAAAATTCTTAACACGCCTTACGTATCAGAGCTAAGAACGTGGCTACAATTTTTATCCTTAAAGAGACGGAGAGTGTTAAAAACTTATGGGAGTAAAACTTCGACATAGAAATTTGTCAAAAAATGATCGAAAAAAAAGAGGAGGAAAAAAATCAACTTCGATTAACGAGTTATCTTCGTTGAGCTTTTAGTAGAGAGAGAGAGTTAAGCAGGAAAAAAAGGGATGAGAAGAATTTTTTTTTGTCCCTGTAATTTGATCCACCCTTAAGGGTGAATGGTATAGAGGGCGTTCTGGGAGATATAGTGGGAGTTGATGCAGGTAGGGTAGGTTAGAATCTGGATAGTACCGACGCTGCAGGACGCGGCAGCCATCATCGAATGCTAATGAGGGGTTGGCGGCTTTCGGGGCGGAGAATTCAGACTGTCGAATCCTCCGTTGCTGTCGGCCTGATTATAA
The DNA here is from genome assembly GCF_015476425.1 of Leptopilina heterotoma. Lineage (NCBI taxonomy): Eukaryota > Metazoa > Arthropoda > Insecta > Hymenoptera > Figitidae > Leptopilina > Leptopilina heterotoma. The sequence continues at coordinate 1,015,939 of NW_025111187.1, read as the reverse complement.
ATTATACATTATCTCCTTCTAACCCACGTACTCCTCGGAATTCAACAGCGTGTCTTGGGATCTTTGATCGTACATCTTCTGATTCTTCATCTCCACCCTTTAGTCCACTTGTCCTCTTTTTTCTCCTTCGCTCCTTCTCTTTTTTGTCTTTTTTCTATTTCTCTTCTTCTTCTTTTCTCTCTTTCTTTTTTTCTGTTTCTTTTCTTTTTCTTTACTCTCTTTCTCTTTTTTCTATTTCTCTCCTTCTCTTTTTTTCCTATTTCTCTTCTTCTTCTTCTTTTTTTCTTTCTTTTCTTTTTCTTTTCTCTCCTTCTTCTTTTTTATTTATTTTCTTTTTCTATTTCTCTCCTTCTCTTTTTTTCCTTTTTTCTATTTCTCTTCTTCTTCTTTTTTTTCTTTTCTTTTTTTTCTCTCCTTCTTTTTTTTATTTATTTTCTTTTTCTTTTCTCTCCTTCTCTTTTTTTGCCTTTTTTCTATTTCTCTTCTTCTTCATTTTGTCCTTTTTTCTGTTTCTCTTCTTTTTCTTTTCTCTCTTTCTCATTTTTCTATTTCTCTCCTTCTCATTTTTCTATTTCTCTCCTTCTCTTTTTTCCTTTTTTCTATTTCTCTTCTTCTTCTTTTTTTCTATTTCTCTTTTTTTTCTTTTCGTCCTATTTTCTGTTTTTCTTCTTCAGGGTTGCCACGCTTTTGCTCATTTCAAATTTCCTGACTTTTCCATATTTTCCCGGTTAAAAAACAGAATTTTTCTCCAGATTTTGTAAACTACAAATTTATTTAATACAAATTTCTTCAAAAATAAAATTATTCGAAAACATCAAAAATTTCATTTTTAAATAAATATTTAATCACTATTATTTTTCTATAGAAATTAAAATTCTTCAAAAGATTCAAATTCAATAACAAATAAGAATATTATTATAAAACATAAATTTAAAAAAAAACCAAAAAATTGAATTTAGAAAAAATTTTTGATTAAAATTCCTGAAAATAATTGAATTTTGAAATAAATTTTTTAAAAATTCCAGAAAATTGGATTTAGACAAAAATTTTATAAAAATTCATGCAAATAGTTGAATTTTGCAACGAATTTTAATAAAATTCCTGAAAATTGAATTTAGAACAAAAAATTCATTAAAAATTTTTGAAAATAATTGAATTTTGCAAAGAGTTTTATTAAAATTATAGATGAATTAGAATTTTAATAAAATTCCAGAAAAAAAATTGAATTTTGCAAAGAGTTTTATTAAAATTCATGAAAATAATTGAATTTTTCAATAAATTTTTTAAAAATTCCTGTAAATTGAATTTAGACAAAAATTTTATTAAAAATTCCGGAAAATAATTGAATTTTGCAATAAATTTTTTTTAAATTCCTAAAAAATGGAATTTAGACATAAATTTTATAAAATATCATGAAAATAATTGAATTTTGCAACGAACTTTAATAAAATTCTATAAAATAATTAAATTTTGCAAAAAAAAAATTTATTAAACAAATAAATAATTGAGTTTTTAAAAAATATTTAAAAAATAATCAAATTTTTGACGAATTTCAATTATAAATAATTTCTCAAAAATTCTAAAATAGTAAATTTAAAAAAATTTTAAATTACTTTGTCAGAGAATTACTCTTATATTAAAACTATTTTAATATTTTCATTTTTTATCGAATTTACACTTGATCATTCATTAAATTTTTTAAAAATTCAATTATTTCCAAAATTTTCAAACAAAATTCTATAATAGTTAATTTTCAAAAATTATAATAAAATACTTGGAAAAAATGATTTATTTTCAATTAATTTTACTAAATTTCAATTATTCAAAATCTTTTTAATTGTATATTTCAAAAATTTATGTAATTAGAAAAAATTTTCAAAAATAATTTTTGAAAGATTTATCTACAGCTATTTTTTATACTGCTGGTAAAAATCGAAAAAAGTTGCAGCATTTTATATTAAAAATATGGTATTTTGTCGCAAAATTTGGAAGAAAAGTCGAAAAAGTCGCAATTTTTTAATATAAGTCAACAACAGTCGCATTATTTGAAAATAGTAGAAAAAAATTTCGATTATTCTGAAATTCTTCAATTATAAATTATTAGAAAATAAGAAACTTCAAGTAATTTACAAAAAAAAATCCAATTGAACTTTTTCAAAAAAGAATTAATTCTACAGAATTTTTAATTAAACGAGTGAAAAATTCAGAATTTTGAAGTTTTTAATTTGAAATCTTTTTAAAATTCAAATTATTTTCAAAAATTCACGCTATAATGCTTTCAATATTCAATTATTAATCTAAAATTTTTGACTGAAATTCATTTTTAAATCAATATTTATTAGAAAAATCGACGAGAATTCAATTATTTAAATACAAAAATAAATATTTTATTAAATAATTGAATGTTTCTTAGAAATTGAATTATCATAAAGAATTTTATAAACAAAATTTTTAAATAATTGAATTATCTTAAAAAGTTGTAATAAAATTTTTAATTATTAATGAAATTATTATTAATTAATTATTATTATTTATTATTAATGAAATTTTGAGAAATTTCATTAAAATTGTATTAAAAATAATTGGACTTAGCCAAAGAATTTTATAAGAGTTTTTGAAAATAATTCAATGACTGTGAAATTTCAATTATCTTTGAAAATAATTAAATATTGGCGTAGAATTTAATTAAAATTTTTGAAAATCATTGAATTTCTGCGAAGAATTATATTTTGAAAAATAATTGAAATTCTGACGAGAATTTTTGAAAATTTTTGAACATAATTGAATTTCTGCGAAGAATTATATTACTTTTGAAAAATAATTGATATTCTGACGAGAATTTTTGTAAATTTTTTAACATAATTGAATTTCTGCGAAGAATTAATTTTATTACTTTTGAAAAATAATTGAATTCTTGAGACGAATTTTATTAATATTTTTTTTTAAAAATAATTGAATTCTTTTGTGGAATTTTATTGAAATAGTAGATATGGAAAATAATTGAATTTTAACAAATTTTTTCAAATTAATATTAAATTTCTACAAAGAATTTTATTAAAATTATTTTGAAAAAAAATTGAATTGCTACAAAAAATTTCATTAAAATTTTTGAAAATAATGTAATCCTTTTGAAGAAATTCAATTAAAAACGTATTGAAAATAATTACTTAAATTCTAATAAATAAATTGTAACAAAAGTTTTTAAAATACTTGAATTTCTTTGATGAATTTTAAGAAAAAAAATTTTAAGAATAAAATTACATTTATCGAAGAATTAAATTAAAATTATATTAAAAAAGTAATTGAAATTCTGCGATGGGTTTTATTATATTTATAAAAATAATTGAATTCCAAAAAAGAATTTTATTATTTATGAAAATAGAAATTTGTAAATAATTGAATTCTTGTGAAATTTTTATTATTTATGAAAATAATTAAATGTTTACGTAGAATTTAATTTTAAATAATTGAATTTTTTTTTGCGCAATTTTATTAAAGTAGTAGATATTATAAATCATTGAATTAAAGAAAGTTTTTGAAAATAATTGAAATTTTCCCAAGAATATTAATAAAATTTTTTTTAAATAATTGAATTTCCTTTTCTTTCTTACTCTTTTCCTTTCTTTCTCCTATTGTTTCTCTATCTTTTTCTCTCTTTCTTTTTTTCTCTTTCTATTGCCTCTGTCTCTATCTTTTTTCTATTTCTATTTTCTTCTATTTCTTATATTCTAAATAAAAAAAAAAAGAAAATCGGACGAAGTGCGAGAAAGAGACGGAGAAATAAGCGAAAAACAGAGAAAAAGACGAAAACATTTGTTTTTGTCTCTTTCTCCGTTTTTCGCATATTTCTCCGTCTCTTTCTCGCACCTCGTCCGATTTTTTTTCTCCTCTCTCGCTTGACACATATCGCATTGCATTCACGTACGAACGATGGATTAGTGTGTCGCGTTCTCAAATGATAGAGAGAACGATGCACGGCTTTGCAGAGAGGAGGCGGAGGAAGAAAAGAAAACGACCGATCCTTGGGACAATGATCCATTAAGGACTGATGAATACTCCTCGAAAAATCCAGACGTGCAAAGATTACGAAACGTGTCTGCGAGAGGCATAAAAAAAAAAAAAAAATAGTCGAGTGGGAGGTGGAAGGGCAAAGTAAAGAAAAAAAAAGAAAAGAAAAGGACAACGTTTCTGCATAAGACACTAATGGCGAATAACGAATAGCAAAAGTCCAATGCAGATCACGATAAAATGGAGAATTCCATTATGTAAATTGTCTTCAACTTTTGCAGGCGTACTGATGCGAGAAATCTGTTCGCTGTTTTTTGAAGTTTAAGGTCTTTTGTATAAGTAGATTGCTTCTATTTACTTCTTTTCCATTTTGTTTAAAAATAAAAATTCACTAATATTTCTTAATCGTTTTTTTTTTATAATTTCGAATCAATCTTTGTATTTTTTTTTCTAAATTTGCTTAGTTTGGTACTACATTATTTTTTCACTTCACACTGAAAAAAAAATTTAAATTGAAAATTAACAATTTTTCGTAAGCACCAAGTATTTTTTTCTCTCAGTGAAATAAAAAAGGCGAAAATAGTAAAAAAACGAAAATAAATAAATAAATACAAAAGAAATTTAGGAAGTAATTTTTCGACGTTTTTCGACTAATTTTCAATTTTCTAGTCGTGGGAGTTTTTTTCTGTAGATTAAATATATTTCTAAACGGTAATTATAAAATGGTAATTTGAAAGAAAAAATATTAAAATATTGAAGTATTTAATATTGAATAACGCGCGGGCGTCTAATATCACAGGGTCAAAGATCACTGTTTCTGATTTAAACTTGTCTCGATAAAATATTTAATAAGTGGTCTGCTTTTTTCATCTAAGCACTGCGATTAGGAAACTCTTCAAACTGTCATGCCACTTTGCTTCTAATCGGAGTTTAAAAGACTTTTCCAGACTCCTTACAATAGTGTTCTAATCTTTAGAGAGAAAAAAAATGATTAAAATTACTGAAATATATTTTTTCAAATTAAAACTTCTTTGTCTAACTCGCATGAAAATGCCGGAACGCCCGGCGAAATTCTTGTTGAAAGTCGAGAAATTGGAGGGAAACTCGAGAAAAAAAGTGAAAAGAACTTCAAAAGGATTTTCTTCACGAAAAAAACTTGAAATTAAATATTAAATTTCTTAGGTACTAATTAATAAATAATAATTAACAATTATTGACTAATAATAAAATTAACAAAAAATAAATAATAATTATTGACTAATAATAAAATTAACAAATAATTAATAATTAATTAGTTATAAAATTTGTAATTAATAATTTACTAATTGTAAAATTACTCTCTAAATTTGAATTAGTAAAAATATTTATTAATTTGAATCATAACTGACTTTCTGCTTTTGAATTAGTAAATCTTACTAATAAATAATAATTTCTATTAATTTATTAGTAAAATCTACTAATTCAAAAGCAAAAAGTCACTAATTCAAATTAGTAAATATTTTTACTAATTCAAATTTAGAGATTAAATTTCTACTGATAAAATAGTGCGAATTCGTTTAGTAATTCAATTAGTAACTGTTTTAACTAATTTTTAATAGTGAACTGCTAATTTTTCTAGTAGAAAACTACTAATTACTAGTTTTATACTAGAAATTAGTAGTTTACTACTAACAATTAGTATTTTTTACTATAAATTAGTAGTTCACGACTAGAAAATAGTAGTTTACTACTAGAAATTAGTAGTTTACTACTTGCAATTAGTAGTTTTCTATTAGAAAGTAGTAGTTTACTACTAAGAATTAGAATTTTTATTATAAATTAATAGTTTACGACTAGAAATTAGTAGTTTACTACTAGCAATTAGTAGTTTTCTACTAGAAACTAGTTGTTTTTTACTAGAAATTAGTAGTTTTTTTTACTAGAGATTAGTAGTTTACTACCAGCAATCAGTAGTTTTCTACTAAAAACTAGTAGTTTTTTTTACTACAGATTAGTAGTTTACTACTAGCAATTAGTAGTTATTTACTAGAGATTAGTAGTTTACTACTAGCAATTAGTAGTTATTTACTAGAGATTAGTAGTTTACTACTAGCAATTAGTAGTTATTTACTAGAGATTAGTAGTTTACTACTAGCAATTAGTAGTTATTTACTAGATATTAGTAGTTTACTACTAGCAATTAGTAGTTATTTACTAGAGATTAGTAGTTTACTACTAGAAATTAGTAGTTTACTACTAAAAATTAGTCAAAACTGTTACTAATTCAATTCGTAAACGAATCCACACTCTGTCATTAGTAAAAACCTACTAATTCAAATTTAGAGACCAGTAGTTAATATTTAACGAATTATAATAATAAAATTCACTAATTAACTAATTCAGACTTTTTAGAGAAAGAGAGAGTCACACATTTTTCCTAAGGATACCAAACGAGATAAAGTTGCAATTAGAAATGGCTATTTACGTGTTATGCGTCGAAATGCGCCCTTTTTCTTGGGACAGACACTTTGGAAGATGAGAAAACGAGCGGGAATTTGTTATATAGGGACAACGTTGGGAGAGAAAATGATTACGAGGTGGCGATATGGGGAGAGCATCGAGAGCTCATAAAATCATTATAGCCCAACCTTTATGCGTTTATGGACCACACCCGATACTTGTAAAGCGGGATTGAGAGGGGGAGAGGACCCATGGCATTCAGGAACCGTCGAACTTGGAGACTGGCTTCCTTAACGATATGGACTGCAATATTCCTGATAACTCTAACTCCATTATCTTGATTTTATTCTCTCTGATAAGGGACAAAAAGAGAAAACCCTTTACTTATCTTTTTTGCTAATCCGTTCATTACAATTTTTTTTGTCAAAAATATCTCAATTTGAGTTAAAATTATGCATCATGTTAATTGTAATAAAAATTGTAATTTTTACAGTCAAAAACTATTAATCATTATAGTAGAGAACTACTAAATTTTAGTCGAACCTACGAATTGGTAGTAGACACTATTAATTCAAAGTCAAAAACTATTAATATTACTATTATTATTGATTAACTATTATTATTATTAATATTAACTAGTAATATTTAGTCAAAAATTACTAATTAGTAATAAAAACACTACTTATTCTGAAAAAAAACCTATTAATTATTAGTAGAAAACTTCTAATAGTTGCAAAAAAAACTACTGGTATTTAATCAAACTTACGAATCAGTAGTAAAAACTAATAGTCATCAGTCAAAAACTACTAATTAGTAGTAGAAGACCACTAGTTATTATTTTAATTTTTAAATTTTTTTTTATTTACTAAATTTTAGTCAATCCACTGAATTAGTGGTGGAAACTCTTAATTATCAGTCAAAAATTACTAATTCTTAATCAAACCTATTAATTATTACTCGAAAACTCCTAATTAGTTGTAGAAAAATACTAGTCAAAAACTATTAATTACTAGTAGGAAACTAGTATTTTTTATTCAAACCTACGAATTAGTAGTAGTATAAGTCAAAAACTACTAAGTAGTAGTAAAAAACTACTAAATTGTAATCAAATCTACGAATTAGTAGTAGAATATACTAATTCTCAGTAAAAATTACTAATAAGTAGTCGAAAATGACTAATTCTTAGTAAAAACTATTAAATATTAGTTGAAAACTTATAATTAGTAGTAGAATACTACTAGTTTTTGGTCAAAAACTACTAATTAGTGGTAGACAATTAGTAATTCATTTATCAAGGGCATTATTTTAATTAGTAATCTTTACTAAATGATTCAGTAAATTTAACAAATAAATTAGTAGTTTTTTAATACTAATTAATAGTTTTTGACTAAGAATTAGTCAAAAATACTTACTAACTCATTTAATGAACTGTCAAAAGTGATTAATTCCTATTTAGAGAATGTAAAAAAATATTTACTCTCTAAATCTATCTATGTTCGTAAAAAATAACTTATTGTTCGTAAAATTTTACCTGGTTTTTGTTGCTTTATCAATTAGTAAAAAAATATTTTAATTAATAGTAAAAATTATCTAGTTTTTAGTTGAGAATTATCAGTTGAGAATAACTAAATATTTTCAGGAAACAACTAATTATTACTAGAAATGTAATTCAGTAGAAGTACACATTAGTAGAAGATAACTAAATATTAGTAGAAAATAACTAGTTAGTTGAAATAGCTAATAAATTAGTTAAAATAACTATAGTTACTGTTCACAATAACTATAGTTATTGTGGTCTTAATTGTTATAACTAAAATGTTGACTAAATTTTTGCTTTAGCTATTAGTAGAAAATAACTAATTATTAGTAGAAAATAGCTAATAATAAGTAGAAAATAGCTAATTATTTGTAAAAAATTAGTAATTTCCAATATTAAATAATAATGAGTAAATAAATAATAAAGAAAACAGTTGAATTTTGACTAATTGATTAATTGTCAAAAGTTTTAGTTACTTTTAAAAAATAGTTTTAAAATAATTTAAAATTATTCACTTTAAAAAAATATAAAATATTATTATTAAATATAAAATAATAATAAATAAAAATATTATTTGAATTTAATATTTTTATCATTTACTGTCTTCTTACTGTCAAATTACTTTATTTTTCGCTGATTCATAAAAGAGAATATTATGTCAAAAATAATAATATTCTCTATTATCCCAAAATTTTACTTTATCTACCTTATATTTTATAATTTTGACATTATTGGCTCAAAATTGAAATACATTGTAGAAAATTTGGCAAAATTTCTTTCTTCAAAGAAAGAATAAAATAAAAAAGAAGCATTTCCTGTATTTTTGCAAAGGATAAAAAAAAATACTTTGACCCATACACATTTTTTATGCTTTGAAACTATTTTGTGTCAACACTTTTTGTTTGAAAGGGATGTTTCTCCGATTTTCGTCACCATATTGTTTCCGTCACGGCCCGTTCAAGCGCAAAAAGAAAATTTCGTGTCACCTTTTTATATTTCGGTTTTTTCGTAAATTATTTCCGGCTTTGCCTGTGACAAATTTCATGCTTGAATATAGTTTATGTCCTGAATTTTTTTAGTAAAAGGGAAAAATTATTTTTACAACTCAAGTTAAAATGCTGACTGAACTAAAAAATAGTAACTCAAATAAAAAAGTAACTAAACTAAAAAACTAATACAACTAAAAAAATAACTAAACTGAAAAACTAACTAAACTAAAAAACTAATTTTTATTTTGTTACAAAAAAATTTATTTATAAAAAAACTAATTTTGGACTATAAGTAAATGTATAATTATTTTAATAATTTTTTTTTTTTATAATAATTTTCAAGAATAATTTAAACAGAAAAAAAATTGCATTTATTTGAACGTTAAAAACTTTAGTGAATTTAAAAAAAATGCTTTTAAAGAACTACTTCTCCTATAAGTATCTATATAATTTTTAGAATAATTTCTGAATAAAAAATAGAAAAAATATTTCTTTTGTCGTAACAAAATTGTTTTAGAAGGCAAACGACATAAATAATATTTGAAATTTATTGTATTATAGATAGACTGGATATGCGGGTTTGATGGAATTTATGAGTCAAAAGTGTGAGAGTGAGAGGGACATAGTGAGCGATAAGAGCAATTGCAGAGCTAATAATTACATCGATTACAAACTCATTGTGAGCATTCAAGTGCTTAACAAAGTGATAGAAATTGTAAACTATTTTATTCGGCGCAATTCTTTAAAAGTATTTGATTTTTATTATTGTTTTCTTATTTTATTTTCTTATTGTCTCTCTTTCTATCTCCCTTGCGAATATAGGAGAATAAAATATAAGTGAGTCGCGAATGCACCTTCTCTCTGGCCAATGAACCATTTACCCTTGAAAAAAAATTCCCCCCCAACATAGACACAATCACTCCGAAAATTCTTGAACCAACGCCCACGTCTGACTTAGAAGGAAGCACACGCAAACAAAATCACAATCGCCATAAATTGTCTGCGAGTAATTTTTTGTTTTCTTCTTTCAATTGTTAAACCATTTTTTTTTCGTCCTCTTGATTTACAAAGAGTTTACAAAAATCGAAATTCAAAATCAATTCAAAACATAAATTAGAATTTTACAAAAAAATTTTACTCAAAAAAAATTCTTTAGCATTTTTTATTTTTAATTTTGCAATGTGACTGCAAATTTTTATTTTCGTCTAGTGAAATTAATTTACTAGAGAGAGATTTCTATTTTATTCTCCAAAAACGGAGATAAAAGAAAATAATTCTTTTTTAGAGGAAAAATTTTTTTTTTCTCTTTCTATTATTAATAAAGAAAAATAATTTAAGGAAAAATAGTTCGAAAAAACAAGAAATTGAGAAAGTTTGGTGCAAAATTATTTTGACGATGATTTTTGGTCCAGGTGAAGAAATAATAAATAAGAGAGGCTGAAAATAAAAACAAAAATTCTCAGAGAATTTTCATCGAAAAAAAATTGCAACTGGCGCCGAGAAGCGGAAGAGAAAATTCTCAATTAGCTTTTGGGGGAGAAGTCGATAAATTTTCGTTCGAGTTTATGATGAAATAATTCATCTCTCTCACTCTCTGACAGTACACCACCCAGTTTACACTGTAATTATGGGCAATTACCGCACAGTATTCGCATCTACATTGCAAAATGGAATTCGCCTTTCGAAAAAAGAAAGAAAAAAAGAAAGCGAAAACGAAAAAAAAAGAAAAAAAAGAAAAGAGAAAAAGAAAAGAGAAAAAGAAAAGAGAAAAATAAAGAAAAAATAAAGAAAAAGGAAAGAAAAAAGACAGAGAAACAGAAAGAAAAAAATAAAGAGAAAAATAATGAAAAAAAGAAAAGAGGAAAAAAAGAAAAAAGAAAAGGGAAAAAAAAGAAATGAGAAAAAGGAAGAAAAATGTAAAGAAAAAAAGAAAAGAAAGAAAGAAAGACAAAAAGAAAAACTTTGTAGTTCATATAATTCAATTTACTGACATATAATCACCAAGCGATATTTTTGGCGACAGAATTTTTTAATTGAAATGAATTTATTTATAGAATAGATTTTTTTTCTGCAAAAAGGACAATAAATCACGCGCCAAAGAGAGAGAAAGGAAAAAAAAAGAGTAATCAGTTTTGCGTTATAGGGAGATGCATATACAATCTGCAATAAATTACCAGCAGTGGACACGGTGGCGACACAGATAAAGTTTATTTTCGTCCGCAAACTAATGGCGTTCCTTTAATTATTAATTTACAGACTGGAGAATAAATACCTATATTTTCTACTAAAGAAGATAGGGTTATTATTCGAAAGTCCTGATAAATACGAAAAATAATTAATTTTCCCCGACACAAAAGCAATTGTCGATAGGGGCAAAATTTTTTACAAAAAGAATTTTCAACCGTAAGGTTGAAAATTGTTTTTGCAAAAAATTTTGCATCAAGAAAATTTTATTAATTAATTTTCCTTGTCAAAAAAATTAATCGTCGATATGGACAAAATTTTTGACAAAAACAATTTTCAACCTTTTAGCAAAAAAAAATTTTATTTATTAATTTTCCTCGTCACAAAAGCAATTGTTGACGTGGACAAAATTTTTCATAAAAAATAATTTTCAACCTTAACGGAAAAAAAAATTCTTGCAACAAAATAAAATTTTTTTTCATCGAAAAAAAGAGGAAAATTTGCAAAAATTAATTGTAGAAAAAAAGAGAAAAAAAATTTAATTAGAAACGGGAGAAAAATTAAAACAAAGGAAGAGTTAATTTTACAGACAACGAAAGGGAAACAGAATGTTAAAATAGCATTTTCCTATACAAGTCTATTAATCTTAGTGATTATTTTATGCTTTATGAGTGAAGCTCTCTCAATAAATCTCCGCTAAGAGTAAACAATTATTATTTTATAAACAAATTAAGGTAGCAGATTGAAATTTTATGATTCTAGTGGAAATTTATCGCTGTTTATCATTCTTGACTGAAGGCAAATTCGAAAAAGTGGAAAACTAAACAAAATACAAAAAAGTGAATCGAAATAAAAAAAAAAAATGAAACAATTGCAAAAGTGCAACAATAGGAAATGAATTTTAACCAAATTTTTAACCAAACGAAACCAAAATTTTAGCACTGAAAAAAAATTATTTGTTTCAAACAAACGATTACTTGTCTATTATCAAATTTATGTACCTATACTTGAATCAAATAATTTTTATTTATTATATTATTTTATTCATTTTTATTTATTCAAATAAATTCAAGTTCAATTAAATTGTATTTCAACTAATAATTTCAGTATTTGAAGCAAATTAAAGCGCCTTAAAATTTGAATTTAATTTGAATTTAAGTTAAAGATAAGTCACAATAAGTCAAAATAAATCTAAATAAGTCTAAATAAATAATTTAAAATAGAAATATGTTAAAAAGTGGAAATATTTTTGCGAAAAAAGAAAAATTGAAAGATAAGAAGAGACAAAAAATTCCTCCCCTCTCAAAAAGAAAGAAAAAAGAAAAAAATCCAGAAAGCAAGAAATATTAGAAAGAAAAAATGAAATTAAGTTAAAAATCAATCTTAAACAAAATGAAAAAAGAGTTAAAATTAAAATTTGTCAAACGTAGAAAATATTTTCATTATAAAAGGTAAATGTAATAGAAAAAAAGGTAAATTTAAAAGAAAAAAAGGGAAATTTAAAAGATAAATAAGGATAAAAAAATTCCCCCCCCCCCAAAAAAATCAAATAGCAAAAAATATTAACAAAAAACTCAAAGAAATTTTAATATTTTTTGTACAGAAAACATTTAATTTGCGATTTTAATAAAGTCCCTCTTTACACGATCGTTATTAAAATTAAGTTAAAAAGAAATATTAACAAAAAAATAAATAAATAAGTTAAAAATAAATAAACAAATAAGTCAATACAAAAATATCTTAAAATGCGAAAAATAGTTTCATTAAAAAAGAGAAATTTAAAAGACAAAGAACGAATAAAAAATTTAATTTCCCAAAAAGAAAAAAAGAATTCAAATGGCAAGAAATATTAGGGAAAAAAAAGTGAAAGAAACTTTAGAGTAAATATTTTTGTAGAGTGCAAATTCCATATTTATTGGACTGCACAGTGAAATGATTAGCCGCACAAGCGAAATGACAGTCATAAAAGTTATTATTGTGTCAGTTCAGAGAGAGAGAGAGAAAGAGGGGGGAGGAAATGATCCTAAATATAAGATTGTGAACGTTTTGCAAGTGAGTCGATCCTGGATGATAGTTTTCGTGGATTGAAACTCGAAAGACCCGAGTGTGATACACAAAAATATGTCTGCCACATGTGCGCGTAAAACTACAAAACACTTCTCCTTCTTTATTCACCAGAAATTTACACCCACCTTTCAGAAACAATTTGCGAAAATTCTAATCAAAATATTTTACAATAATATTAAATTTTCCAAAAAGAGATATTTTTCTCTTTCTTGTTTCTTATTTTTCTTTCTGTTTCTTCTAAACATTCATTAATTCGCAAATAAATATTTTTGACATTTATTTTTTAATTTCTTTAAAAATTATTATTCAATTACCCTAAAAAAAAAAAAAAAAAAAAAAAAAAAAAAATGGAAAAGCAAGAAATATTTTTACTAGTAAACGAATAGCTTGCTAGCTTTGAGAAGCGGCCCCCCACTACTAAAAGCAGCCCCAATTACTGCCCCCCCACTACTCCCAGGAACCGCTTTTCTCTACCAAAATATTAAAATTCAGTAAAATATTTTTCAAAATTGTCTGCATTGTTATTACTATATTCTAAATGTAAAAATTGTTGTAAAAAAAATATTTACTCACCACAGACGACTCTGTCAAAGGGACTCATCCAATCTGTAAAAAATAAAAGAAAAATCATTCTTTATAAGATAAGAAAGAAAAAAGAGGAAATTTGTTTCATTGAAATAGAACGAACTGACAAATAAGGGGATTGTAAATAGGTTCATAAATTCATTTTTATGATTAGCAGGCACAATATTCAATATTCTAAAAATGATTGGTTGCAATAAAACGTGAAAAGTGAGGGTCACATAAAATAAAATAAGGAGAATCATGCACTAATAATGTGAGGAAAAGTAGATAAACATTTCGATAATATTACTTTCGAACAAAAATGCATTTTGTGCAGAAAGTTATTAAAAAAATTTTTTTAGCTTCTTTTCATTTCTTTTCGTCATCGTCGGCATTTCTCTCAACCATATTAAGCATCTTCCTTTTTTTTCCCTAAAGTTCCAGTAAAAAAAAAAAAATTCTAAGGGTCAGTGTCACATGGACAGGAAAGCACTTTCTCTATTTTCATGGAAAAGGAAAGAAAACTGTCATAAAAAAAAAAAATCTTTGTCGAAAACATTTCGTCGATGATTTCTTTCTTTCTAAAGACTAAAATTAACTGGAATTTGTTTTTTTAAAAAACATGTTTAAAGTTTGGTTAAATAGAAATTTTCTGTATTAATTTCTATAAAATAATTTTCTGTATAAAAAATAATTTCTGTAATTATAAATTCCTTAAATATTAAATAATTAATAAATATTAAATAATAATTTCCTTATATAGAATAAAAAATAAATTTCATTCAACATTATTCATTCAACGCCAAAAATTTATAACTATTCATTCAACGCGAAAAAAATATAATTTATTTACCTATTGTATTTTTTGTTTAAGAATTTTTTTTTTCCCGACAAAGTGGACAAAAGGATTTTTTTTTTCAATAAAAACAAAGAAAATTTTACTATTCTTAGAAACTTAATGGTGTCGTTTCTTTTTTTAGATTTCACGTCAACATTGATTTTCTATTCAAAAGTATGAAATATTTCTATTTCAAATGTACGTTTTTACTTTTTGAATATTCAGTTTTATTTATTTATATTTTCATTCATTCCTGGCATTAAAATAGAAGAAAAAAATGTAGAAAATAATAGATTTAAATTATAGAAAAAATTATAGAAAAGTAGAAAAAAATTATAATTTTACATTAATAAAATTTACGACAAAAAATTAAAATAAAGTAACAACAAATATTTTTACTCTTCAGTTTTCTTCGAAATTATACTCTACATATAATATTATATATATTCAACATTATAAATTTTCAAGAAAAAAAAATTTTTTAATAAAAGAAGTTGGGAATCGAACCTATTACCCTTGGTCTTGAAGTCAAGAACACTAACCACTAAGCTACGTCACTTTTTTATTTTTTCTCAGTAAAATCTTTGCCTAATGCACCAAAAATGATTAATTTTTCCAAAACTAAATGAAAAAAAAACATTGAAACATCAATTCCAGAAAATAAATCCTCAAAATTGTAAAAATCGGGGAAAAAACAAAAAAATAATAAAACACACGATATTGAGGAATAATTGAATAATTTTGCTCATTGTACAATAAAATGAAAAAATTAAACAAACATTCGGTTGGAATTTTTCGTTTCTTTTAAAATAATACACAGAAGAATGTCAGCAACATTGACTGGAAATATAATAAGTATATGTCTATATATAAAAAGGGTATATATATATATATTCAAGTCTTGTAAAGACAGTGGGAAAAAATAGCAATGAACGTAACCTACGTAACAGGTTAATATGAAAATTCAAATGGCATAACTTGGCGATAGCAAGTACACTGCCAAGAATTATTTGCATACCAGACCCGCCGCTAAAATTCTGACTCCCATAATTACCGGCGTCATAATTAAATACGTAGATTATTATCTTTTTATCAAAATGGACCAAATTGTAATAAATCCTGTGCTCAAAAATTATATGATTAATAATCGAATTCACCATATTTCAATAAATCGAATAATTAATATCTTCGTTATGGTTAAAATCGATATCATATAGAAATTTATCATTTATAAATTTAAATGTATAAATTTAAATTTATAACTGAAAATATATAAAATTTAATTGTACAAATTTAAATTTATAACTTAAAATATATAAATTTAAATGTAGAGATTTAAATTTGTAACTTAAAATATATAATTTTAAATTTATAAATTTATCATTTACAAATTTTTATCAGCTTTAACACTAATTATCAATGTTGGTTAATAGTAATTAATGGAGAAAAAATTTTCACTTTATATTATATAACTTTAAATTACATAATTATAATTATATTTTATGTTAATATACAAAAAATTGTTATTGTGAATATTTACTAAATAATTTTGTGGAGAAAATATTTTTACGTTACAAATTTGATTACTGTTACTATAATTGATATTTTTTATTATTATAATAACCAAAAACTTCTGTATTTCCAGAATTATTTAGTAATAATAATTATATTTATGATTTACTATTCTACTATTAATTCTTTGTCCTTACCTCGCGGTTATGGACGAAATTTCGTTTCTCACATTTTTATTTCCAATTATAATTATTTATTTCTTTATTATTTAGATATAATTTTCTATTCCTTTATAATCTATAATTATAATTATATATTTCTTTAGAATTAAAAATTATAATTATATTTTCTTTATAATTTATAATTATAATTAAATATTTCTCTATAATTTATAATTATAATTACAAATTTCTTTATAATTTATAATTATAATTATATATTTCTCTATAATTTATAATTATAATTACAAATTTCTTCATAATTTATAATTATAATTATACATTTCTCTATAATTTATAATTATAATTACATATTTCTTTATTATTTACCATTATGATTATACAACTCATTATAATTTATAATTATAATCATTTATTTAAATTATATTTAATTATATTTTCTAATTCTAATTATATATTATTGTTATAATTGTCTATTACTCTTATAATTATATTCTACGCTTTAATTCTACAATTACAATATACTTTCTTATTTGTATATAATTACAGTATGTTTCTGCATTGTTATAATTATAGTGAGTAACTTGTTATTATCATATTTATTGTATGAATTATTTTTATTCTAATTGTTGCTCAGCTATTATTAAGTTTACATATAAGTTTTACAAGTACTTTCACGAATTACTACAATTCTTTATACAAATTACATGTATTTTATATGTAAATATATTAAAATTTCCCAACATACATACATTCAACTTTTATAAAAGTCTATTTCATTTATTTATCGATAAACTAAGCCAATGTAAATATTTATTTATTAATTTATATTATGAATTTTTTATATATTAAATAAAATTTTATATCAAATTTATATATAAATTTATACTTATATAATTTATTGTATATTTACTAAATTTATATAATTATATTATTTTTATACATATTATATATAAATTATAATAATAATTATATTATTGGTAACAGTCATGCTAATTATTTTTGTACTACTAGTATTATTGTTATTAGTTATTATAATAATCAATTATATTACTATTTTTGTATATTTAGAATAAAAATAATAATTTGTTTCAGTTTTAATAATTTTTCAATAATTTTTTTATTTTATTTATTTAATAGTCACAGGTAAGAAAAAAAATAATAACAAAAAAGAATATCAACTAAATCTCGTTTGGCGCTTTAAAAGTTAAAGTTCAGTAAAAGTCAATGTCAATAATATAATAATTACAATGATTTTATTAACAGTAATAACAAAAATAATGAAAATTATGAAAATAAATGTAATATAAATAATAAGAATAAATAATTATTATTATTGTAATTATAATAAATATAATAAACTTAAAAAAGTATTATAATTATAATAATAATTATAGTACTAGTAATAATAATAAATTTATTATTATTATTATTATTATTATTATTATTATTATTATTATTATTATTATTATTATTATAATTGTTGTAATAATAATAATAATAATAATAATAATAATACTAATAATAATAAAAATAGTGATAGTAATAATAATAACAATAATAATAATAATAATAAAAATAGTAATAGTAATAATAATAACAACAATAATAATAATTATTATTATGATTATTATTGTAATTATAATACTAAAAATAATAATAATAATAATAATAATAATAATCTTAATTATTAACTATTATAGAAATAAAGATTAGTAAATTAATCAGTAGAATTATTTTTACTTCTACTATTTATAAAATTATTGCCAGTACAATAGGTTAAAAAGTGAATTAATAATATTGTTAGTATTGCGATTATTATTAGCATTATAGTTAGCATTGTTGTATTTGTATTGTTACTGTATAATAATTATTAAACGATTACTCTTATTGCTATTGTTAAATGCTAATTGAAATTCTTAATTTATTGTCTCGATTTGTCTTTTATAGATTATTTATTCGCATTGATAATTAGTGTTAATTAATTTAAAAGAAATATTATAATTATTTCGTAAACTAAATATTATACTAGAAAATATTTATTATCCATTTTAATGTTATGCGAGAAAGCAGAGAAAAAAAAAGAAGTGAAATACCGTCGGCAAAATTTCGCATCTCTCCTGTATATATGTATGCTTTATCTTAAAAAAAAATTTAAATAAAATTCTCTAAAGAATTTGTATTGAAATGTGCTGTTTTGTTTTTGCGAAACAACAATTAGGAAGTTGAAGAATGTTTCACATAATTCTCAAATAGTGGAAAGAAATTGTGTAATTTATTCGTTGAAGTTTCATGGACCGACGACATTTGCCGTCGGACGGATGATAAATAGAAGAGATGTCTGCTTATTTCTTGAGATGGAGAAAAAGATGTTTTATCTTAAATTAACTTTAATTATTTTCGAATTTTTCCATTTTATTCATTTCGTTTAGTTGAAAACTAAACAAATGTTTTTTTGATTGCGAAAATATTTGTCTTAGTTATTGTGAGAGAATGTTATTGTAAGAATGAATAAAAATAATTTCTGTACTGAATGATGAAAGAATTTGTATCTTTTGGTCACTTTTTGTTGTTTGAAAATTGCGTCAATTTTAAAGAAGAAATTCGATAATATTAATAATTTTTTATTATTTTCTCTATGAAGAAGAATTCAAGAATTTGAGTTCAATAAATAAATTATCTATGAAGATATTTCGATAAAGTGTACATTATGTCAAAATAATATTTTTAGCACAGCCTTGTATTATCATTAAAGCATATAATTCAAAGAAACTTTTGTATATTTTGAATACTTTCCAAAATATTCCGCAAAAACCAAGAGACCAATATATTGTATTACTGCCAGGTTTAAAATTATTTCTAAAATCTTGAAACGATTTTTGAAATTTGCTCCAAATTTGATAATTTACATCAAATACTAATGAATATAAATTGAAAAACCAATAATTTCGTCAATTAATGATTAAAATGCAATAAATCCCCCCCCTACCCTGAGAAAACAATTTTACTTCACAAATCCCCCTCTTCAGTATTTTTTGAAATATAATTATTTTTTTACATCCAAGATAATAGTTTTCTAAGATTAAATAATAATGTTGAAGGAGGGGGGTTTTTTTTTCTTTAAGATGAAAGCTAAAAACATTTTATAGTCTCAGATAGTAAGTCCAAGATGGAATGGTTTACTGCCGTTAGAGAACTCAAACTCAAGAGTTTCGTTGGAAACATAAAAACATTGTGGTTGTTGCTCCGCCATGGAAGCTTCGCAAATGCGTCATTCACGTCTGGCACAATCATATTTCTGACATTCAATATTTTTACCCAACAAATGAATTTCCATTTACTTCTAATACGAAATAAAAGATTTAATAATTGAAATTCAGAAGTAATTTCTAATTGTACCGGAGCTTTTCTGCAGATATCAAATTGAGACTTCCTTTTTTGTCTCAATTTGATATCTGCAGAAAAACTGTGATCATAATTTTATTTTTGGGTCTATAGTCTCTTAAATCTCTAAAAAGAATCATCACAATGATGAATTGGGTATAGTCTCTAAAATCTGTAAAAAGAATCATCACAATGATGAATTGGGTATAGTCTCTAAAATCTCTAAAAAGAATCATCAAAATAATGAATTGTCAAAATGATGATAGAGAATTTGAGGAGGGGGATTTGAAAGGTTTGAACAGTGATTGTGGTAGACGGAATGTAGACATTTGAATGTTTAGATACTAGGGGTGCGAATGTCCTCACATGGCACATGAACTTGTTGTTTTGTAGCATTGTATTTGTATTTTGATTTTGGAGCAAGAGCAGAAGGAGAAATTGAGGCAATATTGGTAGTTTAGAAGAATGGAGGAATTGTTATTGATAAGAAACAACAAGAACAGTTGTAATTTTAAAGAAACATTGAGAAATTTGGGTATTAGCTCGCTACAAGATAACTACATGCTAGTTACAAGCCAACTTCAAGCTAGTTACAAGCCAACTTCAAGCTAGTTACAAGCTAACTTCAAGCTAGTTACAAGCCAACTTCAAGATAATTACAAGCCAACTTCAAGTTAGTTACAAGTTAGCCATAAGCTAACGACAAGCCAACTAGAAGTTAGCTACTATCCGAAAGTTACAAGGATGCAAAGGATACATTTCACGACAACAAACTGGACCTCGAAGATGTTATTCCTTTTCTACTGATACACTAATTTTTAGAGTAACAAATTAAACAGTAAATTAAACACCCAAATACTATTTTGAATCTTCCAAGACTATATTAGATTCGGTATGCAATACACATCCATCTTAATTTTAACTTTCCTAACAACACTACGGATATTTTGTTATCCTTTAGCATTTTGGGGTGCTATCCGAAGATTTTTGGTATCAGGATACTTTCAAACTGCGATCATCTTTGGTCCGTATCCTAATCACCAATAATCGTCGGACTTCAGGACATTTAGAGTATCCTAATGCTATTAGGTTTAGCATCAAACTTTGGAACATCTTTTAGTTACAAATTACAATTAGTCTTTTAACAGTAATAGGCTAATTAGAAAGGCTTTTAATAGTTTTACATATACATTCAGAATATTATTTGGTGTTTTGGTCTCTAACTTCATTTCCATCTTGTACTTTTATACTTTATGTATTCTTTATTGTATTTAAATTTGTGTTTTGTATTTAAGTTTTGGTACAATTTAATAGTGTCAAATTACAACCAATAGTAAAAATGTGGATCAAATGTTGATCTTTTGGCATTAACTTGATCCACTTTGGTATGAATTTGATAGTATCAAGAAAACAGTGTAAGTTTGAGTAGGTTTTAGTAAATGTTTAGATACAAATAAGGATTAGCGGAATGTCAAAGTCTATTGGATTTTTACATTGAGCTTTAATGGGAAAATCGGTACGATTTTCCCAGTGAAGCTCGATGTAAAAATCCAGTCGACATTGTCATCAAATTAAGGGTAAAAAAATGGAGAAAAAGAAGCATGCGAGTGTTAGAATATGCATAAAGAAACTCACCGGTGATGGACATCCATGGATAACGGGGTATCTCGGGAATTCCTGGTTGTCCGGTGGTGGGTTGTTGACAGGAGGCTAGAGGATCGACAACAGCTGAAGCAGCGGCCGCTTGATGATAGAATTGTGCAGCGGCCGCCATGGATGCTGAGGCTGCTGAAACGGCCGATGACGCCGATGCTGAAGAAACAAGTCCTCCGGGGGTGGCTCCATTCTGATGATGATGACCCAATGTGTAATTAACCATGGGATCGTTGGCGGAGGGTGCAACATTGCCGGTAAGACTCGCGGTGTACCTGCAGGATTTGTCGCCAGTGGTGGCAGCGTCGACGGCCGCTGCAGCCGCTAATGCAGCGCTCGACGCTGCCGATGAGCCAAAACCTGGGACCATGCCCGATGTGGCCCCAAATGCCGCGGCCGCAACCGCCTGTTGTTGTTGATGATGATGATGGGCCGCAGCCGCTGATACGTAGGGGTACATACTGGAGGTGGCGCGCGCCGCCGGTGAGGTGGAGGCCGAACTTCCTGAGTGCTGGGGACTCGAGCCCGTCGGACTCGGGGAATTGTGTTGAGCGTAATTAACAGCCGCTGCCGCAACAGCCGCCGCTGACAAACTCGACTCTAAACTTGAAACTGGACTTGAGGAACAGGCCTGAACTGAGCTGGGATTCGCGCTTGAGAACAATTGTTGATGATGAAATTGTTGATGATACTTTGGTAGCATACTATCGATTATGAATTTCGAACTCATATCGCCGCCGCCAGCGCGCGTCCCTCCGTGGACAGTCAACACCCGCACTGGTCACAACAGTCCACCAACTGTAACACCATATTGGTCCCGCACATCATGCACCTTTTTTCCCGAGTATTAAGAAAGAAAGAGTGTGAGAGAGAGAGAGCGCACCTTCCGCACGGACCACGAGGCGATTTCGTATTCCGCTTTTCCACGCTCTACGCACTTCCTCCTCCTCCCCTTCCCACCTCCTCGCCCCTCTTTTCTTCACCGACTTTTATCGGTGCTTTACCCTCACTTTTATTGCCACTTACGCAACTCGCACACCACACCACGATAACGAGGGAGGCGAAAAAATTTTTCCTATTCCAAAAATAAAGGATTAAGGTTGCAATTTTTTTTGGGTTTTATATCTCTTTGAATAGTGCGCGACGGGGCCCCGACAGCTGATCCGCTGCCCCAGAAAATTGGGCTGCCCACGAGACCAGGAGGAGCGTGGCCTGTCAGGTGTTAGAAGCTGTTTCTTGCGTACTTCTCGGATAGTCGACGAATCCTTTATGGGCCATGCATGAGGGTACTATAGCCCCCTATCCCGAACGCCGCGTACTACACACCACAGCCAGCTAAATGTAACCCCTTACAATAATGGCGCCGCTTGTCTCTCGACTCCCTCTCCTGAATCCGACACAGCTGGTAAACAGAACCGGCCAATCAAGAGACGGCCTCACTCACCCACAGCCAATCCCGTACAGGCTAGGCGCGCCAAGATGAATGGGTCTATCGCTTTCCCTCTTTCCCTACGAATTCCATCTCACTCCCAACGTCTCTCGCTCTCTCTCAGTTTCTCAATACTCTCTCACTTTTCTTCCCAATCTTCTCTCTTCTTCCCTCCTTCATTCTCTCTCCTTCTCGTTCCTATCTCACTTTTTCGTCTGCTATCTCTCTTTTCCATTCGGCTCACTCTTTCTCTCTTATGCTCTGAGATATTCTCTCTCTTTCTTCTTCTCTCAAGATATTCTCTCTGCTTCTCTCAAGATATTTTCTCTTTTTCTATCAAGATATTCTCTCTCTTTTTCACTCTCAAGATATTCTCTCTCTCTCTCTCTCTCTCTCCCTCGTGATATTCTCACTCTATCCTACAGAATATCTCCGATTCTTTCTGCAAATATACCTCTCTCTTTTCTCTTTCTTCGATTTTGCAACTCTCTCGTTCTAATCATCATCTTTCTCTTTCTTCAATCACCCATCTCTTCTTCTTCTTCTTCTATTTCTACTTCTCCTTCTTCTCTCTCTTTACTTCTTTTTCTATTTCTTCAATCTTTTAACTCTCTTCTTCTATCTCTCATTTATTTTTTCTCTCACTTCTATTTATCTTTCTGTTTCCTTTTTCCTCCCCAAGTACTTATTATATTTCTCTCTCACATTCTTCAGTTGTGTATTATGCTCATCTAGTTTTTCGCAAGTATCTGTTATGGGTACTTTTATTATTTTGTCATCTTTGTTTGGGTTTTTCTCTCTACCTTTTGCTTCCTTTTTTATATCCGAATGTTTTTTTGTTTACATTTTTGTTTTGCATCTCCTTTTTTTTGGCAAGGTATTCATTGTCCTGGCCAGGTCCTGGCGTCAAGTTGTTTAAAAAAAGGGAGTAAAATTTCTGATCTACTCTGTTTATTTTTTTATTGCATCTTCTTTTACGCTTTTAGTGAAGATATTTGTTGTCCTGGCCGGGTCCTGGGACTAACTTGGTTGTGAAGGGAATGGGGTTAAAAAGTCCTAATCTACACTGTATATTTTTGGTAGAAATTCGTTATCTTGGCGTTAACCTGGTTAAAAAAGGGGTCAGAGGCTAAAAAGTCTCGTTTTCTTTCTTTTTTTACCCTTCTAGGGCAAAAAGTCCTGGCGGTACCAGGGTTAAAAAAAGGGACAAGAACTAAAAAGTCCAATCCTGGTCCTGTCGAGGCAAGGCTCTAAAATTCTCATTTGTCAGTCAATTTTCTCCTTTGCTCCATAGCTCTTTCATCTATCATCCCTCTTAGCTTTCTCTCTCTTTCTTTCTCTCTCTCTCTCTCTCTGTGTCTCTCTCTGGTATTTTCTATCCTCATGATCTCTCTCCCACACTCGCGCTTATTCTCATCACGAAATTCTCCTGTCCGGAGCGTCACGCTCACCAACATTACCTTCTAATTTCTTGCATTCATAATCCCTAATTTCCGTATCATCTTCATGGAAAATTTCACCGGATCTTCACTCAAAATGATTTTAAACTCTCACAAAAACGTATTTATCGAAAAATTTCCCTCAAATCCGAAATTCTGCAATTAAATTTCCGTTTGCTCGCTATAAAAGAATTTATATCCTCTCAAGTTCATGAACATCTCCTACAAATAAAAGCAGAGCATCATCGGATGTCATAAATCATCTCTCAGTTTCTCTCTCTTTTTCTCTCTTGTTATTATTGGACGCTATAAAATTAATCAGAACAACTCTTACGACAAAAGGAGAGACACTTGAATTCTTAACTTTTTTCTTTTAAAGTATATGAAAAAAACCGGCTTTTAATTCTGGATTCGGGTGTTGTATTTATATATTCACAATGACTAGCCGCGAGCCAAACTGGAAAAAAGTCGTAAATGTTTTTTATGGCCTATGTTTGTATGATATAAAAGTCAGAAACGAACTTATTATCATCATCATCATCATTTCGTTAATTCTAGTATCGAACAAAAAAATGAATTAAATGATTCACGTCTTTTTTTTTTTTTTTTTAAATGTCGAATGTCATAGTAAAATGATTCGTGAGCCTTGAATTTATCACGAATTCGTCAAATTCTTCTTTGAGAGAAAAAGGAAAAGAGAGAAAGAGAAGATTGTTTAGGAGAAAGAGAGAGAGAGAGAGAATTGACGATTGGCAAATTTTTATGAGACGAGAAACTTTTCTGTGTGAATGCTTCTGCCGACGGGAAGATCATGACATCGTAAAAGAACCTACTCGCGTGTCTTTTAGGTCCTACCATGGAGGCTGTTGCCAATACATGTATATATACTCTTTCATGCTTTCTCCTCTCTTTCTCACTTTTCCGAATCCCCCCTCTCTCTTTTTTTTCTTTCCTGACACTATTCCGCAAATCGGAAATTACACCTTTTTTTAATTTTATCCGAATAATTTCCGTAAATTGGAAATTACAATTCTTTTTTTAATTTCTATTCTTTTCTAAAAATCTGTTTATCAGTTTTTCAATTTTCATTGAGAAAATTTTGGAGGAAGAATATTTATCTCCTTTTAGGACCCTTGAGGATCAATTTCACAAT
This sequence comes from Leptopilina heterotoma, assembly GCF_015476425.1. Lineage (NCBI taxonomy): Eukaryota > Metazoa > Arthropoda > Insecta > Hymenoptera > Figitidae > Leptopilina > Leptopilina heterotoma. The sequence continues at coordinate 990,564 of NW_025111187.1, read as the reverse complement.
AGTTGCGCTGCTTTTCTTGTTTTCTATATTTGAAATTTTCTTGTTTCGACACTTTAAAATCGAGGGAGACTTTGAAACTTTTGGTCGCTTTTATATAAATAGCCATCATCCTCTTCGCATGTGTGCTCAGAATTCAATTGCTTTTACTCTCCCAACTCTCCTTTGTATTCTTTGACATTATTTTGAAATTCTCGACAATCTTTTTTAACTTTTGTTATTATTCTCAGACCGAATTTTCCCCTTAAGATTCAAATCACGACTGCGGGCACTTCAAAAATGTTTTTAGTTTCGAAAAAGAGGCAGTAAATTTAGATTATCTTTTATTTATATAATAAATATAGCGTATTGTGAAAAAATTCGTGAGTGACGTGGAGCGCATGCGCCTTGGGAGCAATGAGTGCGAGAAGGAAGTATCGAAACTTCTCTCTCGCTCTCCTTACTCTCCTCCCACTCCCACGCATGCGCGAACATTTCTATCCTAACAGAAAAAGAATAAAAATATTGCACGTTAAACCTAAAAAGCGATGTTATTTTTTCCCATTCAAATTTTTTTCTAATAATTAATAAATAAAAGAAAAAAACTGTCTCAAAAAGAAGAATTTATTTTTAAAGTCGAATTTATTTTTTTCAAGGGAAAGTCTAAATGGAAATAAAAAGAAGAGTTCTTATATTCCTATATATAAAAGAAAAATACATTTGCGTTCATTCATTGAATGAAATTAGTTCTAAAACATAACGCCAAAGTTGAGGAAATAGAAAAGCAATATAATAAAATTCATTTCTTTTGCAATTGCGCAATGAGACTATTTTCTACGGATTCATTCGAGTGGTGAGGCCATTAAACGAATACCATTTTAACGTTCAGTTACAGGCGAATAAATATTAGAAACGAGAAATCATGGGAATGTTTTCTAGCCAATTGGCTTCCGTCCATTTCTCCCCCCCCACCTTCTTTTCTTTTGCCGTTAATTTATTTACAACATCTCTGTCTTTTTCTTTTTTTTTTTTGAAATTACCACTCGATCTTTAATGAATCACTAACGAGGAATATATTTTGCGATGCGTATCATAACTGATTTTCATCAAAGTGATACATTCACGTTCCAAACAAGATATGCAATTGCGATAATATCAAATAGGACAGAAAATTATATGAGCTAGAGAAAGAAAAATTGTTTAAACAGTAAATAATATTTTTTATGAACGTAAATTCCGTTTTCGAAAAAATATTATTTTTAACACAAGTGCATTTCTTTTTCTTCTTTCTTTGTTCGAAATTTTTGTTCGAAATGCTATGAGAGCGCCCCCCCCCATAACATAAATATTAATACCCCCACTATTTTTAAGGGGGGGTATTATTTCTACACTGAATAATAATTTTGGAAATTAGTGTTTAAGGAAATAAATTAAATTAATGTTTAAGGATTTAAATTAATTAAATTATTGTTTAAGGATCCCCCCCCCCTCCCAACTAATAAGTTGGAGGTCTTTGAACACTAATTTCCAGATTATTCCTAAACTGTCAATTTTTTTGTTTGTTTACATTTTTTTTTTTTTTGTCATAGTAAATTATAAGAGTCTATTCTATTGCGTCTCGTAATCGCGACAATTTACAAGATGATTTCTTTTCCCAGTCTAATTGAATGCGAGACAATGTTATTTTTTGTACTTTGCATAATTACGTGATTCAGCAGTGCGTTTAAAGTGTTCTTTAATTACGTTAATAAATCCAAGTACTCACCCGCTTTTGGACGTCCTCGTTTCCTGAAACAAATGACAAATTATTCAGATTTTATTTTTGCTCGCACACGATGAAGGCATTGTGCTTGGTAAATTTTCCCATTGTAAAGTATTTCTTTTTTAAAAGCCGCTATAATTTATAATATTTAATGTGCAGATAAATTATAAGAAGAGTAGGAATTACTTGCAAAAACTTGAGAATAGAGAAAAAATCAGAAAAAGTAGAATTAGTCAGGGAAATTAGGGAAAAGTCAGGGATTTTTATTAAAGGTACTGGAAAGAATTAAAATTTTTAAATTCATAAGAAAATTTTGAGTTTTGGTGTCTTTTTTGTTTCCCTCATAAACTATGAAATTACCACGAATACTTTTAAGAAAACCTTGAATTTTTTCTATTTCTAACAATAATTTCTTTTTAAATAAACTAAATTTAAATTAATTAATTAAGTAATAATTAAAATTATTACTTACAAATATTATTCGAAGAATAATTTTACTTAAATATTTTTAAATTAATTGAATTTTAGATTTGCTTTTACAATTTCCATAAATAGATAAACTTCAAAAGTTATAATTTGAATTTTTGTAAAATTTCAATTTTAATTCAATTATTTTCAAAAAATTTTAATAAAATTCTCGTCAAAATTTCAATTATTTTCTAAAATTTCCCTCAATTCAATGATTTTTAATATCTACTATTTCAATAAAATTTTCCAGAAGAAAATTAAAAAAAATTTCAATAAAATTCTAAACAAATATTCGATTATTTTCATAAATAATAAAAATTTTATAGGAATTCAATTAATTTATAAATTTTTTCTAAATTGCTTCGCAATAATTCAATTATTTTCCTAAACATTTTTTCACAATAACATTTTTACAAGGATTCCATTATTTTTATAAAAAATAAAATTCATTTGAGGAGTTGAATTATTTTCAATTTTTCATAAATAAAATAATACTCACCGCAGAATTTCAATTATTTTTAGTACAATTTTAATTAAATTCCTCGAGAAATTCAAAAATTTTATTAAAATTCGTCAAAACAATTCAATTGTTTAAAAATTGTTCATACAATTCTTTATGAGAATTCAATTTTAAGAAACATTAAATTATTTGATAAAAATATTGAAATTTGAAGAAGTTACAAATGATTGCAGAAATTCAATTATTTTCAAAAGTAACAAAATTTTTCTCAAAAATTCAATTACAATCAAATTTTTTTTTTAAATTATTGTAAAAATTTAAATTATCTTTATAAATAATAAAATTCTCCGAAATTCAATTATTTTTAAACATTTTAATAAAATTTTCCAAAAGAATTCAATTATTTAAAAAGAATTTTAATAAAATTCTACGCAAACATTTAATTATTTTCATAAATAATAAGAATAATAACACTGGAAATAAATTATTGAAAATTTTTTATTTTCTTCACAGTAATTATATTATTTTTAAAAATAATAAAAATTTTTACAGGGTTTCAATCACAGAAAAAAGTGAGTGTTATTTTAACACTGAATTCGGTGTTAAAAGTATCTGCATCAAACTTTAGCTCGGAAGTGTTATTTTAACACTGAAAATAAGGTAAATTTTCTATTATAGAAAATTTATCCTCACTAAAATTACCCTACCAAAATTTACCCGCATCAAAAACAACACTCGCTTTTCTCTGTGATTATTTCTCGAAAAATGAAATTATTCTCAAAAATTTTATTAAAATTCGTCGAAAGAATTCAATTTTCTTGATAAATATTAAAATTCTTTCTAGCATGAATTCAATTATTTTAGAAAATAATAAAATTCTGCAGAGAAATTCAATTATTTTCAAAAATTGTTTGAAATTTCTCGTCAAGATTTCAATTTTATTTTTATAAATAACAAAATTCTTCGCCAAAATTCAATTATTTTCAAAAATGTTTCCTAATTCAATGATTTGAAAATCAACTTTCTATACTACTTTAAGAAATTTTTCAAAAAGAATTCAATTATTAAAAAAATGTTGGTAAAATTCTAAACAATTCAATTATTTTTATAAATAATAGAAATTTCATAGGAATTCAATTAGTTAAGAAAGTATTGACATAAATTTTTTCGAGAAAAAATGAATTCTTCAAAAAATTTTTTATAAAATCTTCGCAATATAATTAAATTATTTCTATAAATAGAATAAATTTTTTTTAGATATTCACTTATTTTCAGAAATAATAAAATTCTTGGCAGAAATTCAACTATTTTTAGAGAAATGTAATTATTCTTAAAAATTTTATATTAAATTACGTCCAAAAAATTCAATTATTTAAAATGTTGATAAAATTCTTTATGAGAATTGAATTTTAAGAAACATTTAATTCTATTATTCAATATTTTATTTATATTTAAAAAGTTGATAAAATTCTTTATGAGAATTCAATTTTAAGAAACATTGAATAATTCTACTATTCAATATTTTATTTATTTTTGTATTTAAATAATTGAATTCTCGTAGAATTTTCTAATTAAAATTGATTTAAAAATGAATTTTAGTTAAATTTAAGAGAATTGAAATTAAAATCTTTGAAAATTTGAAATTTTCATACTATTACATAAGTTGTAACTAACAATTATGTAGAATTAATTTTGTTGAAAAAGTTTCATTGAATTTTGGTTTGAAACTATTTGAAGTTTTTATTTTCTAAAAATATATTTAATTGAAGAATTTCCGAATAATCGAAATTTCGTAAAATTGAATAGTAGGCAAATAGATTTGAAAATAGAAAATTTTTTTCTGGAAATCAGGGAAAAGTCAGGAAAAATCAAAATTAAATTTTCGAGGCAACCCTGCAAGTTCACATCCACAAGATAGGGGTTGATTTTCCTATCAACGTCAGAACGTCTCATTTTAACCACACTTTTTTTTTATTTTCGTTTTTTTTATAGAAAGTACCTGCTGTTTTCGATGAGGGTTTGGAACATTAAATCTAATCGTCAATACATTTTTCACTTGGGGTTAAAGAAAAAAGTAACTCTGGCTACGCCCTTTTCAATTTTGTCTAATTTTCAAACCACTACATCTGTCGAGCAATAGAAATGAAATTCGATTTTTGAATCATAAAAATATTTTCCCTACATTGTTTACTTTTTTTTGCTTCGCTCACAAGATGCTTTGCCTAGAGTTGCGCCCATAAAAAAAATGCTTCGTGCTAATGAAATATTGTCGAAATATGAAAGAGACGTCTTGAGGAGGTAATTTAAAAGTTTGTGACTCAATTATAAGAAGAAAAATGAAAAAATAAAAAAAGAAAAATGGAGAATATTTAATGAAACATATCGTAATAAATAAATGTATGAAATTAATATAAACTGAAAATAATTTATATTTTAATTTATAATATATTGAATATAAATTGATTTATTTAATAAAAAATGTTAATTAAATTTAGGTTCGTTATGACTACGGATTGATGCGAGATGGTATTTGTAAATAAAGAAATTAATTAATTAAATAGAGTGAAAATTAACAGGTGGTGAATATATTAATGTCTGCAATGTATTTTAATTTTATCTTCTGTAGGAGTAAAAAAATTCCTTTTGATTTAAAATTCACTTGTAATTGAAACGAGTTACGAATGTTTCGGCATTACTTTAATGTAAGATCGAGTTACAAATATATATATATATATATATAACTATACATTTATTCGATAAAGAAGAACGGTCGAAGTGTTTATATTGAGAGCTTTTATTAGCCACACATGATGAGTTGCGGTGCAAATTGCAATTTATACGTGACTGGAAGTCGATAGATCCTTTTGCCGAAGAGTATTTTATTCCTCTCACGATAATCACTTTCATGATCCATCACTTTGAAAATACCTACCGCAGACAAATTGTGCGCATCAAGGAATACAATTGTTCCTAGAAAGGTGTCTATGCAAAAATTGCTTATTTCACTTTTTCCCTCGTTAAAAATAATCATTCAATTTTTTCCCTTTCATTAAAAATTTAACCGTAAAATTCAAGAAAATTTCCATTATTCACTTATTTTTATTTAGGTACTTTTAGTTTTCATTTATTTTTTTTTATTTATTTTAAGTTTGCTATTATTTTTATTTATATTTTAAATATTTATGTATTTGATTTTGATTGTATATTTACAATTGATGAGTGAAGACGCTAGGCGCATGCGCAAGAGTCGCGACGTTAGTGAGTGCGAGAAGGAAGTAATGCGACTTCTCTGTCGCTCTCATTGCCCCCACTCCTGCGCTCGAGCTTCTTCCTACCAATTAATCATTGAATTCAGTTAAAAGTCAAATTATTAGCTACTTTTCTTCGAGGAATGTCAAAATTATATTTATTTACAATGTAAAAAGGCTTATAAACAATTAAAATTACCGTGTTTGATAATTATTATTTTATTCTTAGAATTAATCCTAAAAATTAAAATTAAAAAAAATAAATGCTTACAAACAATTAAAAATACCGTGTTTCGGTAATTATTATTTTATTATTAGAATTAACAAAAGTAAAAATTAAAATATTGAAAAAAAATTACACTTTGAGAGAAGAAGGAAAATAAACAATGTTGCAAAAAAAAAAAAAGAAATAAAAATAACTTTGAGAGAAGAAAGAAATGTATTTAAAATATTTGCTGCTGTAAACAAAATTGGAGATTTGTTATGAGAATCAGGACTAGTGCACAACATAGTCATTTGTGTTATATTTTTGTACAATTTTTATGGTAGGACAGGGTCAAAGATTATTAGGGTCAGTATTTTTATGGATCTACAGAGTCAATTTTTTAGGACTTAACGATTTAATGGTACTGACACTGGCGACGGGATGTTTTACAATGTTTCTCTCATTTGTATAATATAAGCAGGTAGTGAAAATTTTTTTTTTACGCTCAACTAACATTTTTTTTTTACTTAACCATTTATTACGAATTAACCATTTGTACAAAAATTTTTTGTAATTTAATTTTTGTTAATTTTTTTTTCGAGTAAATTAACAATTTAATTAAAAAGTAAATTAACAAATTAATAATAATAAACAATTAATAAATAAATAATAAATAAATAATAAATAAATAATAAATAAATAATAAATAAATAATAAATAAATAATATATAAATAACTTATTATTATTTTTATTATTTATTGAGCTACTTATCATTTTTTCTTAATTATTATTCTTTATATTGTCTTTATTTACTTTTTATTTATGACTAATAAAAAATGTACGAAAAAAAATTACATTCTCTTAAAAAATTGTTGATTCTAAAATTTTTCTACTTTAGCAGAATTATTTTATAGTTCAAGTTATAGTTGAAAAATTAAAATGTATTTAATATTTTTTTTCTTTGTTTCTTTTTTAATTTACAAATAAATAAAAATTAAATTTCTTTTTCCTGATGAAATTAAAAAAGAATTTTTTTTTTTTTTGCCGAAAATATTCGATTTGACTCCTCATAATGTGCTAAGTTTAAGAACCCATTAAGCCTCGTGATGATTGCAACCGCGATTTTCGCTCATGGGTCCTCGGCAATTCCGCGAATACTCGTTAAATGCCAAAAAAGAGCCGCGAGGCCAAACTAAATTCTCCTTATGAGGAAAAACAGTAGCAACTTTCGTCAACTCAATAAAATTTTTTATTACTCCCAAGTTGTCCTGTTAGTTTAACGACATGACTGGGTTCTTAATATGAATTCTCACACGTCAATCATTAATAGAAAAACAAAGTCAGAAAGAAAAGGTATTCTTTTTTGTCTTTTTTTTCCATCAGGTAGATATTTTTATAATTCTGAAAAAAATTTAAATAGTTTTTTAAATTGTATTATTTTCGGTATTTCGAAAAATGGATTATTATTTTTAACACTTTGTAAATTAATTATTTTTCATTTCCTATTTTCTCCCTTTTTCTTTCATTTCATACTTTTTTCCTTTTTTTCGATCAAATTTTGTTGTTGTTGTTATTTTTGAGAGAAATTAAGTTTTGTAAATTATATAATTTTCAGTATTTTGCAAATTTTATTATTATTTTTAACATTTTTGTAAATTAATTAATTTTCATTTTCTATTTTTTCATTTTTTTTATCAACAAAATTTTTTAACTCAAAGAAATTAATATTTTTGAAAATTGTATTATGTTTAGTCTTTTGAATGATTGAATGATTTCAATGATTTGCAATTTGTATTATTATTCTTAACCTTTTTGTAAATTAATCATTTTTCATTTCATAATTTTTTCACTTTTTTTTTTCCAACCATATTTTTTTTTTATCAATAACATTTTTTATCTCAAAGAAATTAATATTTTTTTGAAAATTATATTATTTTTAGTCTTTTGCAAATTGTATTATTATTTTTAAAATTTTTGTAAATTAACAATTTTTCAGTTTTTAATTTTCCCATCTTCTTTTTTTCCCATCAAATATTTGAAATTTTTTATTCGTTCAATGAAATTCTTTATTTTAAAGAAATTATTATTTTTTTCAATTGTATTATTTTTAGTAATTCGCAAATTGTATTATTATTTTTAACATTTTTGTAAATTAATTATTTTTTATTCCATAATTTTTTCATTCAATTATATTTTTTTTATCACTGAAATTTTTTATCTCAAAGAAATTAATATTGTTGGAAATTATATTATTTTTAGTCTTTTGCAATTTGAACTATTTTTTTATAATATTTTTGCAAATTAACCGTTTTTTATTTCATAATTTTTAAATTTTCTTTTGTTTCGAGCAAATATTTGAAATTTTTTTATTTGTTCAATGAAATTTTTTATCTCAACGAAATTATTATTCTTGTAAATTATATTATATTTAGTTTGTTGCAAATTATATTATTATTTTTAACATTTTTGTAAATTAACAATTTTTCATTTTATAATTTTTTCATTTTCTTTTTTTCCCATTAAATATTTGAAATTTTTTATTCGATCAATGAAATTTTTATCTCAAAGAAATGAATATTTCTGGAAATTGTATTATTTCTAGTAATTCGCAAATTGTATTATTATTTTTAAAATTTTTGTTAATTAACAATTTTTCATTTTATAATTTTTCCATTTTATTTTTTTTCAACAAATATTTGCAATTTTTTCATTCGTTCAATGACATTTTTAAAGAAAAATCTTAAAGAAATTAATATTTTTGGAAATTGTATTATTTTTAGTAATTCGTAAATTTTATTATTTTTAACATTTTTGTAAATTAATTATTTTTCATTCCAAAATTTTTTCATTCAATTATATTTTTTTTATCACTGAAATGTTTTATTTCAAAGAAATTAATATTTTTGGAAATTATATTATTTTTTGGTCTTTGGCAATTTGTATTATTATGTTTTAAATATTTTTGTAAATCAACCGCTTATTTCATTTCATGATTTTTCAATTTTCTTTTATTTCGAGCAAATATTTGAAATTTTTTCCTTCGTTCAATGAAATTTTTTATCTCAAAGAAATTATTATTTTTGTAAATTATATTATTTTTAGTATTTTGCAAATTGTATTATTCTATTTAACATTTTTGTAAATTATTTCTTTTTTCTATATTTCTTTTTGTTGTTGTAAATTAATAATTTTTTGTAAATGAATAATTTTTTATAAATTAATAATTTTTTTAAATGAATAATTTTTTATAAATTAATAATTTTTTTGAATAAATAATTTTTTATAAATTTTATTATTATTTGTAACATTTTGCAAATACAATACGCACTATTTTCAATATTTAGCGAAATATTTGTAAATTGTATTATTAAAGTCAATAATTTGCAAATCATTTCATTTATTTTTAACAGTTTGTCAGCAGAATTTATTTTTTATGGGTGGAATAAAAATGAGTGTATTTAGTGGAGACATTTTTAAGTAGTAGCGAAGAGTCATAAACATAAGGACAACAATTGTAGAGAGAAAAAGAGAGAGACAGAGAGAGAGAGATGACTGTAAAAAAGCGGCTGAACAAACAAAGTGGAAGAACTTAAAAAGTCAAGAAGAGATATTTCAGTTGTTATGGAGAACAGAAAAAAAATGGTTTCATTGGGGTCCAAAAAGTTTTGAACTCCGGACATACCTAGGCAGGTATAATAATGGTGTCGGGAAAAATTACCAGTAGATCGATCAGCACTGGTCAGCCAACCAGTGTTACGAATGGAAAAGAAAAAATGGGCGGTGGTTGCTTCTTTAAATTTGCAACATTTCTCGATTATCACTATATATAGGGGGATGCTGGGAATATTTTAAGCAAAGAGACACAAATTCTAATAAATACATACTAAAACTAAAAAAAAAATTTTTTTAAACATTTATTTAAAAATTTTTTTTTTAGTTTCCATCATCTTTCAAATAGTGAAAAAATTTTGTTTACAAACAAAATTTTTTTCGATTTATCGAAATTTATTGAAATGAATATTGATAACGAAAAATTATGTCTAATTTTTCGTTATCAATATTCATTTCAATAAATTTTGTATATACCTATACATTTTTCTATATTGCGAAAAAAAAGAGAAAAACAGCTTTCTTTTTGTTTCACAAAATTTGATATTGATGGGCTTTATCTCCCTCGTATGTATCCACTCGAATGCACATTTATCGAGATGTTTTCTTCCACTAGTTTTCCCTCTGCACTGAAACATTCTTTTTCAAAACAAGCATATTGCCGCATCAATTTCAATTCTTTTTCCCCTTTATATAAGAATAAAAGACTCAATTTTTAAACAAGAAATTTCCTTTAAATGTTGAAAAGAAAAAAATCGTCCTAAAGAAGATTTTTCTGACTAAAATATTCAAAGAGAATTTCTGAATAATTTCATTGAATATTTTTAATTATATATACAGATTTGTCACAGGTCAGGGAAATTAGGGAATTCAGGAAAAACTCAAGGAAAATTTAGAAAATTTTATCAAGACTAGTGGAAAACTATTAGATTTCTAAGAATTTATAAAAAAAAAGTTCTAATTTTTCTTGTTATAATTTTACTTAATAATTCAGAGAATAATTGAATTTTATAAAAAGTATTAAAAAATTGTAATCTAATGAATTTCAATTCAAATTTATTCATTCAAATTTAATAAGTTCAAATATTTTAAATATAATTTTTTTTTAAAATCCAAATAGGAATTAAATTATTTTTAATACAATTTATTTTAATTAAATTTTACGAAAAAATATAAGAATTCAATTATTTTCATAAATAGAAATAAAATTCTTTGTAAAATTCAATTATTTTAATAAATAACCAATATTCATCGCAAGAATTCAATTATCTTTATAAATAAAAATGTCTTAACTTCTCCAACAAAATTCATTTATATGCGAAAATTTTAATACATTTTTTCACAAAAATTGAACGTAAGTTTATAAATAACACAATTTTTCCTGGGAATTCAATTATTTTCGATACAATTTTAATAAATTTTTTCGAGAAGATTTAATTATTTTTAAAAATTAGAACAAAATTTTTCCTGGGAATTTAATTATTTTCAATACAATTTGAATAAATTTTTTTGAGAAGATTTAATTATTTTTAAAAATTGTAATAAAATTCTTTGCAAAATTCAATTATTTTCATAAATAATCAATATTTATACCAAGAATTCAATTATCTTTATAAATAAAAATACCTAAAACACTTGGACAAAATTTAATATAAATTCAAAAATTTTAATAGGTACAATTTTTCATAAAAACTGAACGAACGTTTATAAATACAACAAAATTCTTCCTGGGAATTCAATTATTTTCAATACAATTTTAATAACATTTTTCGGGAAGATTAAATTATTTTTAAAAATTGTCATGGGATTTTTCGAAAGAATTCAATTATTTGATAAAATTCATTCCAAAAATTTATTTATTTTCAAGACTTTTTTAGTAAAATTCTTTGCAAAATTCAATTATTTTAATAAATAACCAATATTCATCTCAAGAATTCAATTATCCATACAAATAAAAATATCTCAAAATGCTTAAACAAAATTTATTTATATTAAAAAATTTGACAATTTTAAGAAACATTTTTCGGGAAAATTCAATTATTTTTAAAAATTGTAATTAAATTTTTCGAAAGAATCCAATTCTTTCCAATTATTTGTTAAAATTCTTTATAAGAATTCAATTGTTTACAATTATTTGTTAAAATTCTTTATAAGAATTCAATTGTTTACAATTATTTGTTAAAATTCTTTATAAGAATTTAATGATTTTCAATTATTTGTTAAAACTTAAAATTCTTTATAAGAATTTAATAATTTCCAATAAAATTTAAATTGAATTCCTTGAAATAATTTAATTATTTTCAACAATTATTACGCAATTCTTCGCAGAATGCCAATTATTTTCAAAAATTTTAATAAAATATAATTATTTTAAAAAATAACAAAATTCTTTACAAAAAATCAATTATTTAAATAATTTTTAGTAAATTCTTGTCAAAAATTTAATTATTATCGTTGAAAATGAATTTTTTTAACATTTTTTATTGAAATTCAATTATTTTTAAAGATTTTTATAATAATCCAGACAAGAATTCAATTATCAATTATCGAAAAAAATCAATTCTTTAAAAATTTTGTATAAAATATCTTCGCAATAATTCCATTATTCTAATAAATAGAATAACAATTTTTTAAAAAATTCAATTATTTTCATAAATAGTAAAATTAATTACAGAATTTCAATTATTTTTCAAAAAATGTGAAAATTTGATCTTTGAAAAATTTTAATTGAAAATTCTGAGAAAGTTAGTTTTTTTTATAAAATTGCATGCAAATTTTTTTTTTAAGTTAAATTATAAAAAGATATATTTATAACTAAAATATTTTCAATATATTATTCAAATTTCGCATGAAATTGAATTGTAAACAAGTGGATTTCAGAAATACTTTATGTGAACTTTTTTTTCTTTCAATAAATAATTGAATTCTCAAGAAACTTTCTCAAAAATTATTAAAAATAATTGATTCAGAGAAGAATATTTAAATTGAAAATTCTAGAATCTATTTGAAATCTTAAAAATAATTTTTGGGCAGTTACAGTGATTTTTATATTTAAAATATTGAATTTCAAAGAATTTGAAATTTTTAAAAATCTTAATTCCTTTAAAAATATATTAAGAATAATAATTAAAAATTTATTTTATAAAACTTTCTGTTGTTGAGAACTGTTATGAATAATATTTCTTTAGGCACCATGTTGAAGTCCACAACGTTGATCAACGAAAAAAAATTTTAAACTTAGTAAATTAATTAAAAATGACGCTGCAATATTGTCACAAAAATATTTCGAAATAAAAGATTGATGTTTATATTTTGATAATAATTATTTTGCAATTAAATATTAAATTAAAAATAATACTTGAATGCATTAAATAAATTTATTTCGTTGACAAACGTTGTGGACTTCAACTTCGTCTTTAGGCTCAGGGAAAAAGTCAAAATTCTCTCTAAAAACTTAAATAAAATTCAATTTCCGTGGCAACCCGAAAAAAATTTTTTTTTCCTACACAAGAAAAAAGATCAAATTGTATGTAAAAGGAAACTTTCTTAGAAGATTTTTTTTAAGTGTTTCGGCAATAAATCAAAAAAATGTAGATCGACTTCTTGATTTTTTACATGTCTGGGCACACAAGGAAACAGTGTGTGATAAGTTTGTGGCTCCTCAGAGGGTAAATATTCAAGATCGTAAAATCACACCAGCGCTGAAAGAAATTTCGGATCTTTTTTGGGTTTCGTTCATCTAACGTATTCAGTCTTCTAAATAATGTGGTAAATGCTGGAACAAAGATTCTCGATTTTACGATCAAGGCTCGAAAGCATAAATCAAGTACATAAAATATATATATATATAAAAAAAAGGAAAAAAAAAATATTCAACAAATTTAGACAAGCATTTCATTTTAACGAATTGACATCACTATCACTTGCAATAAAAATTCGTGTGAGAGTGAGGAAACAAAATACACAAAAGTGACATTTATATAGTCAAGCTCTTTATTGCTTTTTAAAGATCTGCACATTTTTCCCCTCAAAAAAAAAAAATTTTTTTTTGTTTATTTACCTGTCACTAGAATTTATTACCTGTTTCACACTTTTTTATTCTCTTTTCCAAAAAAGTAGAGAAATAATATCGTTAGTATTAATAAAACACTGAGAGTATATTTGTCATTTTTAATTTGGACCAAAATTTTCCATTTCCCACCTTTTTTTTGTATATTTTTCTTTTTTCCTAAAAACAAAAAGTTTCTTTTTTTCTTTTTTTTGGCAATACCTATATGAGGGGGGAAATTATCGATAAAAAGTTATTTTTCGTAGAAAAGAGGAAAATGTCAGGAATTTCTGTCGTTGAATGTCGACGAGGCACAGATAAGGGTTGATCTTATGACGTTTGGATTCACCATATCCTCTGTCAGGATCTTGCGAAGCTTGCGACTTGAAACTATAGCAACTTTCAGTCTCAGAATTGCATATAAAACGAAAAGGAACAATTTAGGAAATTGCTGAGATACCATTTTTTTTATGTACTTACTTCCTAAAAAAAAAATAAGAAAACTGATATATAATTAGTGAATTAAACATGTAATTATAAATTTAAAATTAAGAAAATTACACTGAATTGTAAAAGTTTCTATGAGTTTTTAATTTTTATGCGGTTTCTTGAAATAAAGAGAAGATTTTTTTCTTTAAATTTTTTACTATACGAGAAATTATAGAAAAATATTTTTTAATCAATAATTTGTTGCTGTATTAGTATTATTAATTATTTTTACAATAATTTTTATAAATCTTTTATTTTTTTTTTATAAAGTTTTTAAAAATGAAAAAAAATTTTAAATTCAAAAAAATCAAAATAATAAAAAATAATAAAGAGATAAAATTATAATAATAGTTTAATAATATTAAATAATAATATTTTTAGAATAATATTATTAACAACTAATTAATTAATAATTTCGATTAGCAGCAAGTGATCAGAACAAGCGAGCAAAACATTGGGAGAAGCGGCCCCCCACCATGCCGGCGCTCCTCCCTTCCCTTTCACACTTCCCCCACTTCCAGCCTCCTGCTTGCTTGTTTTATTGTTTCTTTAGGTCTCAAGTCTAAAAATTAATATAAAAATAATAAAAAAAAATGTTTTTAGTGTAAAAATAATATAAAAATCGTTTTCAATACCAAAAAATGCAAAAATAATGCAAAAAAATAGTAAAAAAAACCGTTTTAAATACAAAAAAAGAAAAGTAATATAAAGAAAAGTAATATAAAAAACGTTTTAAATACAAAAACAATATAAAAATGTTTTTTGAATATAAAATTAACTAGAAAAAATCAAATAATATTAATTTTTTAACATAAAAAAAACGAAATTGATTGAAACTGCATTCAGGGCCAATTGGTTTTATATCCAAGAATGCAGCCTAATAATTAAAGGATTCATTAAAAATAAATTAAAACTGGGAAAATTTAAAGGATTAATATTAATATTTTATGTTTAATAAATAAATTAATATTTATTTATTTATTTATTTATTTTAATGAAAATGTGAAAGGGAAAAATTGCGATTTAACATTTTTTTGTACCTTAGTTATTGCAAAAAAATATCTCAAATTTTACTGATGATTCGTGCACTTTATTTCTATACAAATATCAGTAAATTTTATCTTTTTGAAAGCTATCAAAAAACAGAAATAATAAAATAAAAAAAAAATTGAAAGAAAAAGAGAAAAATAGTTGGAGAAAAAAAGTGTCAAATACCTTACAATAAAGTTTTATGAAACCATACAATGAGTGAAAATAAATAATGGAAATTGTAAATATTTGAAAAAGTAAAAAATAAAGTGTAAAAAGTAAGAAATAAAGGGTAAAAAGTAAGGAATAAAAAGTAAAAAATTAAAAAAATTAAAAATGTAAGAAAAGAAGCAAAAATTGAAAAAAAATACATACGTGCTACCAATAGTGAAGAATAACTTCTCAAAGTCTTTTATCTTGATTTTTAATCTAAATTCTACATGAGGTATTTTAAAAACCATATCTCCATTGAAAATGGTGCTTGGAATCGGACATTTTTTTTTTTAAACAATAAATTGCATTTCACTATGGGACGTCTTTTGTATTTTCAATAGGGCGGACTGTGGCATTTTGCTATCACGCCCTGCATCCCTAAATCGTTCCACAAGACAGAATCAGAGAGAGAGACTTTTTGACAAAAAGACCGCATTTTATATTGAGAGAAAAAAAAGAGAACACAGTTCGATATTTCCCAACATTTTCTTTGTCATCTATTTTTTTTCTTTTTGAATATCAAGAATAGAAAAAAAAGTGAAGTAAAATATAAATGGCAGTAAGCACTGCCTACTTTTTTTCTCATTCTAATTTACACACACTTCAAAAATCTTTTTTTTTTTTTTTTAAGAATAAAAATGACTTACCGAAAATTTCGCTAAATTATCAGAAAAAAAAATGAAGCCGAATTCCAGGAAGTGATTCCATCATAAGGAATAATCGATATAAAAGAAAGAAAAAAAAATGATCAAAACACCTGGAATTAAAAACCTAAATTTTATACAATAATTTAGATTGGTCGGTTATTATAATAATTTATTCCTGGGCGGAATTATTTTACCTCTTCTCTCATTCTTTCTTTATTTTTCTTTATAAGAATCTCGTTGGTCTATTAATAAAATCGGCGGGGAAAAAAGCGTCTTCCTGAAAAATAGAAAACAAAGCAAAAATGTAACGGAAATTAAAATAAATTATAATGAAAAATAAAATTCGTGAGAGTAGGGGAGACCGGGGCGTAATGGCTAACTTTTCACTCTTTGTTGTTTTACTCGGACATTTTTGTTCTAATTGAATGTTTATCTTCCAGAAAATTTACTCTGGTATCTCAGCTTTCTTTTAAGACTACAAACGTCCCGATATGACTCTTACTTTTTATTCTACAACAGTTTTTCTGGAGCAATGCAGAGCTCCAAAATACGGCCCGAGCCGGGGCGTAATGGATAACTCCCGGGGCGTAATGAATAATGATTGCTAATTATTATCTGCAGTTTCCAATCTTATTGCATATTGTAAATTAAGGTTCCTGGGTATTCCGTGAATGCTATTTTTATTCAGCAATACTTCAACTATCGCTTTTTTAATAATATTCTGTGATATTGGCACTCTCTCAATTTTTTTTGTAATTTCTCATTAAAATCGTAGCTTGAAATCTACTATTTGTAAATTTTAGACCAAAACTTTTAAATTTTGTTAAAAACACCTAAACATATTTAAACTAAGTGACAAGCAATCGCGAAAACAAACCTACACTTCGCCGATATGGTAGGTTGCTTTTTATACATAGCGTATTGCATTAGCCAACACGCCCCGGGAAAAACTAGCCATTACGCCCCGGGGGTACTCGGCAAATATTTGGCTTTTTTTTAACAATACCGGAAGTGTGAATCAAAAATCTCGAATTGTCCCTTAAAAACAAACGTGTCAAGATCGAAACCTCATTTCAGTTTTTTTTAAAAGCTATTTTTGAAAAAAATAGAACGAAAAAACGAAAATTTTGAAAAGTTACTTTCGTATGTCAAAAATAGTTTTTCTACTATATTTCTTACAATAATGAATAAATATTAATGAAACTTCCGACAAACTTGCAGTATACCAAGTACAATAACTTGTCTATTGTGCGAAATTATTACAATTTACGGTTTTTAAACAAATTACAATTATTCATTACGCCCCTTAGCCATTACGCCCCGGTCTCCCCTAATGTAAAAAAAAAATTAATTTGTAAATAATAAATAATATAAATGACAAATAATATAAATAGTAAATAATAAAAATTGTAAATAATACAATAATATAAATATTAAATAGTAAATGATAAATATAGTAAATAGTAAATAATATAAATAGTTAATAGAGTAAACAGTAAATAATGTAAATAATAAGATAAAAGAAAATAATGTAAATGTAACGCGCTCCTAACTTGTTTTTTAAAATAAATATTTAATTATTATTATTTTTCCACATAAATTAAGATTTTCAAAAATTTTTTATATCAAACCTTTTGAAATTTGATAATTTATTAAAATTTGCCTTTTGTAACTTATTGAAAATTATTTTCATGATTTCAATTCAATTTTCTGGAATTTTTAATCAAAATTCTTCTCTAAATCAATTATTTTTAGTAAATTTTTGACACAGTTCCTTGAGAATCCAATTATTCAAAGAATAAAAAAAATTTACAAAAAATAATTTTAAAATCTACTTGTTTACAATTCAATTTTATTAAACTTCGATTATTCGAAAATTCTTTATAATTAAATATTAAAAAATAAAAAATTCAAATATGTAACTTCAAAAAAATTTAAATGACAGTTTTTCAAAAACAATTAGTATAACAAAATAATTGTTCATTAAACTATTAAAAATTGATTTTTAAAAATTGCATTTTGAAACCTTTAAAAAATTCAAATATTTTAAAAAATTGCTATTAATTCTCCAAAATAATTTTATTTCTCAGAATTTTTAACTAATATTCTTCTCTAAATCAATTCATTTTAATAATTTTCAGAAAATTCTTCTCTAAATCAATTATTTTTAATAATATATTCACAAGAATTCTTTCTAAATAAATTATTTTTAAAAATTAATTATATAAAAAACTCAATAATACAAAATAATATTGATAATAATAGTAATAATTTTTTTATTAATATCAAAAGAATTTGAATTAAAATTTTTCGAAAAGACTATAATTGTAAGTTAAATAAAATTTCTAATTGAAGTCATTGAAAATTTGAAATTTTAAAAAATTTTTAATTAAAATCTTTTGAAATTCAATTATTTACAAAATTGTAAATGCAACTCTTATAAAATTCAATTATTTTTGAAATTTTTATGTAAAATTATTCATAAAATAATTTAATAAATAATTTAGTAATAATTTTACAATAGTTTTTCAAGAATTAAATTATTTTAAATAAATTGAATTTGATATTCTGTATAAAGTTCAGATACTGTCAGAAATAAAAAAAATTTATTTTTTATGTGAATCTAAAGTTTATAAGGAAAACAAAAAGAAATTTCAGAACAATTAATCTTTTTAATATTTTCAAAGATTTCTAGACGCAATAAAATTGAGAATTTTCTTACGAATTTTAAAAATTTAAATTTTTTCCAGTAAATTTAATAAAATTCCCTGATTTTTCCCTGATTTTCTTGACTTGTAGAAACTGTTTTTGTAAATTATAATGGATTTTCCAAAAATCCCGGAATTTTAACTAAATTATTATTTTATCGACTCGGAAGTAATTTTTTTTCTTGAAAATGATTTATTTTAATGTAAAAAGCAATTTAAAAAAATTGCAAAAGGATTCAAGGTTTAGAAAGCAGTAATTTTGATTTTTTTGTCACGGATCTTCCAAAATTCCAGGAATTTCAAATAAATTATTATTACCTTGCTTTGGAAATAATTTCTTTCTTTTGATAATTATTTATTTGAATGTTATAAGCCTTTTAAAAAAAATTACGAAAGAATCCAAAACCGGGAAAGTAGTGATTTTTTTCAATAATGATTTTATTTGAAATTCCAAGATTTTTGGAAAATTCGCGACAAAAAAAATTACTGCTGTTTCGCCTTGAATCCTCTTGCAATTTTTATTTAAAATGTTTTTTAATGTTTAAATAAATAATTAGCAAAAGAAAAAAAAATTGCTTCTGAGATAAGAAAACAATTTATTTAAAATTCCATGATTTTTGAAAATTCCGTGACAAAAAAAAAATAAAATTACATCCTTTCTCGCTTTGGATCTTCTTGCATTTGTTTTTAAGTGACTTTTAATATTTAAATTAAAAAAATAAGCAAAAGAAAAAAAATTGTTACCGAGACGAAGAAGTAAATTACCATTTCCCTGAAATTGGATCTTTTTACAATTTTTTTAAGGACTTCTAACATTAAAATAAATAATTTAATTATTATATATTATTTGAGTATTTCACGGGTAATCACCCTTTATTACAATAAAAAGATGTAAAAAAAGAAAAATAGTGTTTACTGAATTATTATTAATTTTAACATTTTATTTTGGAGTCAAACGACAATTAAAGTCAACACAATTACCAAAAAGAAAAAGTTTTCGTCTAATAAACGTTCGTAACTTCAATTTCACGTTGTTATAATCATCCCTTTTCGACAGTAATTAATCCATTGAATTAAAATTAAAAGTAAACTTTATCAACAAAATTAATCAAAAACCGAATTTCAAAATGATAACCAAATAAAAAATGGTGAAAAATTAAAAAAAGATCCACTTGTACAATGAATGGACTTTTAAAAGCATACAGATATCAATTGATCTGTATAGTAGTAAACATTATTGTTAAAGTTACGAGACGCTGAACGTTATTGACCAAGGTCATAAAAACGGAATTGACATTTTAGGTGACTGGTTAGGACACATAGAAGAAGTTTCTCGCTTCCGCTTTCGTGTACATAGTGTGTCACTGATCGCAAAACACGTGACGACGACGACGACAACGACAACGACGACAACTATACACCAATGCTGCCAGTGACGTCGACTCTGAGGTTTCGCCTGACTGACAGACCTGCGAATAGCTCGAGCCACTTAACGACATATCAGCTGAGCGGACTTGTGACTCAATGCGTTTTACTGCTGCTTCACGGCGGTTTATTGCGCTATCAAAACATAAAATGCCGGCGGGAGTGTGTACGCGTGGGTACACCTCCCCCCCTCCCATCGCTGCTGCCTCTCTACTTTTACTTCAATATCGTTAAATATGCCGCTCTTGAATTTCTAGACGCGCCCAATTTTCCTTAATCGAAAAACTCCCCCCCTGTCTGATCCCCCCCCCTTTTTTATTTTATTGCAATTGTTTTGATTTAATACAAGAAAATTTCCTGTCTGCTCCCCCCCCCACCACCAAGTTATTGCAATTAATTCGATTTTTTTGCATTTTTCTTTTTTGCAATATTTTCCTCTTTTCGAAATAATTTCCCTTTTTAAAGTGTTGTATATTTGAAACGGTTGTAATTTTTCTTTTATATTTAAAGAGAAAAAAGTAGTGTTTCTTTATTTAACTGTGAACTAAATCAGGTCTCGAACCAGTGAAAGTATTTAAAAATAGTAAAATACGGACTTTACGGACCAAAAATGAAAAATTACGGACCATTTATGGACCAATTACTGACAAAAATATAATTTTTATTTTTAATTATAATATAATCAGTCCAAGTCAAATAAAAGAACATTTCACTTAACAATTTCACTTAACATTTCACTTAAAACTATAAATTAAATTTTTTCATGTATTATAATAATTAAAGATGACCGCGTAATAAAATAATTATTTTATTTCATAACAATATTGTTACTGTAATATTTTCAAAATTATTTTCCTGCTTATTTCAATTATTGAATTATTATTTTTTACAATTTTTAACTAAAATTTTTCTTTAAATCAATTATTTTTAATAATTTTCGAAAAAGTTCATTATTTTAAAAATTTTCAAATCCATTTGTTTACAATTCAATTTTATGTGAAATTTCGAATATTTTTAAAAATTTTCTTGAAAATAATTGAATTTCTGCGAAAAATTTTGATAATTTAAAACAAAATTTTGAAAATAATTGAATTTCTGCGAAAAATTTTGATAATTTAAAAAAAATTTTGGAAAATAATTGAATTTCTGCAAAAAATTTTGATAATTTAAAAAAAGTTTTGGAAAATAATTGAATTACTGCGAAAAATTTTGATAATTTTTAAAATAATTGAATTATTATGGTGAAAATTCATATTTATGAAAATAATTGAATTTTGAAAAGAATTTAATTAAAATTTAAAAACATAATTGAATTTCTGGGCAGAATTTTTTTATTAATCAAGATAATTGAATGCTTTCAAAGAATTGGGTTAAAACTTTTAAAATAATTAAATATATTTCAAAAAAATTCAACTAATTTTAACAGAATTGAAATTAAAGTTTTTCAAAAAAAAATTCTGTAAAATTGTTAGTTAAACGTATGAAAAATCAGATTTTCAAAGACTTTAATCAATTTTTATTAGAAAATTCTACGAGAATTCAATTATATAAATACAAAAATAAATGAATCTTTGAATATTTGAATTAATTAAAAATTTGTTTATCAACAAATTTTCAAATCTATTTATTTACATTTCAATATTATGTGAAATTTCGATTATTTAAAAAAAATTTTTGAAAATAATTGAATTTCTGCGAAAAATTTTGATAATTTTCAAAAGAAATGAATTTTTATGGAAAACATTGATATTTATGAAAATAATTGAATTTTAAAAAGAATTTTATTGAAATTTCCAAACATAATTGCATTTCTGGGTAGAATTTTGTTATTAATTAAGATAATTGAATGCTTTTGAAGAATTAAGTTAAAATTTTTGAAATAATTAAAATAATTCAAAAAAATTCATCTAATTTTAACAGAATTAAAATTAAAATTTAAAAAAAAAATTCTGTAGAATTGTCAGTTAAAAGTATGAAAAATCAGATTTTCAAAGATTTTAATCAATTTTTATTAGAAAATTCTACGAGAATTCAATTATTTAAATACAAAAATAAATCAATTTTTGAATATGTGAATTAATTAATAATTTGTTTATCAAGAAATTTTTAAATAATTGAATTCTTTCAACGAATTTTAATAACATTTTTGAGGATAATTTTAAATAATTGAATTGAGAGGAAAAATTTTGTAAAGATTTATAAAAATAATTGAATTCTAGTGAAGAATTTTATAGAAATCATTTATAAAAATTCTCTTTTTATTTATTTTTTTTTAAATTAATTTAAAATTAAATTTAAATAATTGATTTTTTTCAAAAAAATTTATGCAAAATTCTGTTTGAAAATAATTAAATTCCTGTAAAAAATTTATTATTTATGAAAATAATTGAATTATTGCGAAAAAATTTATAAAAAATTTGATAATAATTGAATTTCTTCGAAAAATTTTATTATTTATGAAAATAATTGAATTTTTTGGAAGAATTGTATTAAAATTTTTGATAATCCTAATTAAATTCTTTTGAAGAATTTCTTTGAAATTTTTTTTTAAATAATGGAGTTTCTTTAATAAATTTTAATTGAAAATTTTTAAAGTAATTGAATTTTATATGAACAATATCTTTCAAGTTTTTACTCGTCTTTCTTAATAATTGAAATTAAATATTTAATTCTTGAATTTTATGAAAGTTTTAGAAAATAATTTAATTCTTGCAAAGAATTTTACTATTTATAAAAATAATTGAATACCTTAGAAGAATTTTTTTATTTCTCTAAATTATTAAATTTTTTCAAGAATTTTAATAAAATTTTTGAAAGTATTTGAATTTCGAAGAAGAATTTTTATATTTATAAAGATAATTAAAATTTTGATGAGAATTTAAAAAATTGTTGAACATAATTGAATTTCTGGAAAGAATGTAATTACTTTTGAAAATAATTGAATTTCTGCAATCATTTGTAATTTTCCTAAAATATTCCAAATTATATGGTAAAATTTACGAACTTTGCTTTACTTTGCGCTTCGCTTCTACGCGCGCAGGAAAGAGGAGTGGGGGGCAACAAGAGCGAGAGAGAAAAACCGAAGTGTCTCTCTCGCTCCCATTTCCCCCACTACTCCCGCGCTTGCGCTCATCTTCTTCCACTCCTCATTGGTCAGAAAAGCGCGCGCTTGTCCAAAAAAACCACTCAACTTGTTTTCTTTTTTTTTTGTGGTAAAAATGTAAACGGTTATCTCGAATCAGAAGAAAAGAAAATTATTTAAAAATGAAATCTAATAAAACTAAAAGAAAATAGAAATAAAGTAAAGTACACAAGAATAAAATAAACTTACACAAAAAGTGTAAGTAGAAATAAAACTTTTCACACCCATGATTATAAATTTTATGGAAGTAAATAATACGAATTGTTCTTTTTTTCTCGAATTACTTCGATAAGAGAGAGAGAAATAAACAGAAATGTTTAGAACAAAACAAGAAAAAATAAATAATGCGAACAATTAGGAAAATTAGAAATGTGCAAAATTTGCACAATATTCGTTTTCCCACAAGAACGTTTTGCACTAAATTTTTCGAAATAACTTTGCAGTTAGGGATTAAATTGCAATATTATAAGTGCGCTTTTTTTTGGAGAGGGGTAAAGGAGAGTTTTCTGGCCAGCAGCAGCAGCACTGAGTTTCCAGTTGAAAAGCTGCAAAAGGGCGTATTGCTGCTATTCAACGATAAGCAAAAAAGAACGCTCAATGTGCTGGTTCGCTGCTTGCCGAAAGGTGGGGGTGTGTATGTATTTGTGTGTGTGTGTGTGAGAGAGAGAGTGTGTGGTACGGGAACGAAGAATGGGAGGGAAGCCGAGCATTTCCGCGGAAATCAATAATCCCTCCAGCAACACCGGGGTTCCTCCTCGTCTTTCAACACACAACATCACGTTTTCAAAATATTTTAATTAACATTTAAAAATACATTTTCATTTATCAGGGGGAAAATTTAACATTCGAGAAAATTATTGACAGAGGGAAATATTTAACAATGAAAAAAAATTTAATGGAGAAAAAATTAACATTTGGACAAAATTTTCAAGAGAAATAATTAATATTTGAAAAAATTTATAAGAGAAAAAATTAATATTTGAAAAAATTTAACAGAGAAAAAATTAATATGGAAAAATTTAACACAGAAAAAATTATCATTTGAAATTGTTTATTAAAGAAAAATTTAACTTTCGACGAAATTCACATTCAAAATTGTTTAATAAAGAAAAATTTAACATTCGAAAGAATTAAGCAGGGAAAAATTTAACAAAAAATGTTATCGAAAAAAATTTAACACTCGATAGTAAATTTAACATTCGAGAAAAAATATTTTAAGCAAGAAGTAATTTGTTTTCTAAATGTTAAATTTTAAACATTTTCCTGAATAAATACATTTTGCTAAAAAAAATTTTTGCTACAAAAATACATTTTCCTAACAACTAAATTTCGCTGAAAAAAAAAATTTGGCTAAATAAATAGGTACATTTTGCTCTAAAAAATTTATTTTGCTAAAAAAATACATTTTCCTAAATAAATTTTTTTCTACAAAAATACATTTTTCGACGAAATTATAATTTTAAATTGTTTATTGAACAGCTAACATTCTAACAGCTACATTTTGCTGAAAAGTATATTTGGCTAAATAAATAAGTACATTTTGCTCCAAAAAAATACATTTTGTTAACAGAAAATATTTAGCGATGAAATACATTTTATTAAAAAAAATATTTTGCTTAAAAAAACCATTTTCTTCAAAACTATATTTTGCTGAATAAATACATACATTTTTGTCTAAAAAAATTAATTTTTCTACAAGAATATATTTCGCTAAGTACCACATTTTTTTATATAAAACTACATTTTGCCAAAAAAAATGTTTTGCTTTAAAAAATTACATTTTCCTACTTCATTTTGCTGAAAAA
The DNA here is from genome assembly GCF_015476425.1 of Leptopilina heterotoma. Taxonomy (NCBI): domain Eukaryota; kingdom Metazoa; phylum Arthropoda; class Insecta; order Hymenoptera; family Figitidae; genus Leptopilina; species Leptopilina heterotoma. The sequence goes on along the minus strand of NW_025111187.1, from coordinate 965,329 downwards.
TACATTTTTTTAAGAAGTATATTTTGCTAAAAAATACATTTTGCTAATTAAATAAATACATTGTGATACAACAAAATTCATTTTGTTAAAAAAATACGTGTGGCTAAAATAATATTTTTTCTATAAACTACATTTTACTAAATAAAAGGGAACATTTTGCTCTAAAAAAAATTCATTTTGCTAAATAAATATGTACGCTTTGTTCTAAAAAAATATATCTTGCAAAAAAAATATATTTTGCTAAAAAATACATTTTGTTAAAAAAAATATTTTGCTACAAAATTATATTTTTCTAAAAACAACATTTTGCTAAATAAATGGCTACACTTTGCTCTAAAAAATTCTTTTTGCTAAAAGAATAAATTTTACTCCAAAAAAATTCATTTTGCTAAAAGAATACATTTTAATAAAAAAAATATTTTGCTACAAAAGTACATTCATCTAAAAACTACATTTTCTTAAGCAAAAAATGTATTTGTTTAATAATAGAAAAATACATTTTGCTAAAAAATAATGTTTTGTTATCAAAAATACATTTTTCTAAAAACTACAGTTTGCTGAATAAAAAGGTAAATTTTCCTCTAAAAAAATTCATTTTGATAAATAAATAAATACAATTAGCTCTAAAAAATAGATTTTGCCAAAAAAATATATTTCGCCAAGAAATACATTTTACTAAAAACAATACATTTTGTTAAACAAATAGATTTAACTTAAAAAAAATACATTTTGTTAAAAAAATTAATTTGTCCTTAAAAAAATGCATTCGACTAAGAAAAAATGAAATTATCAATATTGTAAACTATTTTTGGCACATGAGAAATGCATGAGTAAAGAAATATGATTCATCAAATGGAGAAAAATGATGGTGAATTTTTCTTGAAGGAAGGAATTATTGGCAAATTGAGGAAGTCGGTTATGCGAAGCAGTGGCGTCATCTGCCGAAGGGTGAGTTAACTTGAGAACTGTATAGATTGGTTGAACCCCCCTGCAGCACCGACAGGGTAAAATGAGGGCCGATTGACAAACTCTCCCTGCCCCTTCCCCTCATTCATCCTGAATACCTTGGAGATACCGTCAGAGGTACATAGTTCCCTAAAGTAACACCAGAGTGTACCTTTGCGAAAATTATTTTTCCCCAAAAAAAGAAAAATAAAAGAATTCCAAACACTGTCTACAATTATTGTAAAAATCCTCTTTAAAATTCGTGCAAGTTTACAATAAGAATTCACTTTAATAACTGGAAAAAAAATTAATAATTGGAAAAAAAAAATTTATTTGATTCAAATAACCGATTACTTGTCTATTGTCAAATAAATATTTACTTGAATCAAATAATTTTTATTTAAATCAACCAAATTTGAGGCAATAATTATTTGAATCAGTAAATTCTGTATTTGAAGCAAATAACATTTAATGAACTTTATTTAATTTAAATTATTTAATTGTAATAAAAATTATTTGATACTAGTAAATATGTAATTGATAATATTCAAGTAATCGGTTATTTTAATCAAATACAATTTTCTCCAATGCATTAAAAAAAAACAAATATTAAAAATTAAAAGGTTAAGTATTCAAAATTAAAATTTAAAAACTAAACATTAGAAATTTTAAAATCTTAATATTCAATATTTAAACATTCGAAATTCTCAAAGTCAAAATAAACATCTTTGAAAAAATAGTATTAATTCTTACAAACAATAAAAAAAATTGTAAAAAGTCCCCAAAATGAATTATTTTAACACGAAAAAACAGTCTTAAATATATTCAACTTAAAGTGAATATAATTAAAATGTGTAGTTTTTTTAGACTTAAAATTAAATTATGTCAATTTTAAGACTTGAAACTATTCTCTCAGGCTATGGTCAAAAATGGTAATAAACGTTTTTCCTGCGAACGATTATAGTTAAAAAGTGGGCAGAAAGTTATAGATTTATTTTTTACAGTGAATATTTTCAAAGTTTCAAGTTTCTTTTTTTAATGTCCCCCCACCCCATTTTTTTTCATTTTTATGTGCCTAAAGTAATAAAAGTTCAAATGAACGAATTTTATTTATTTCTTCGACAAGTTAAAATTTTTTCCCTGAAAAAAAAAATATTTCATTCAATACTCATTGCACATGTAATCAAAATTTATTATTCAAATAATAATATTTACTTGAAAAAAATATAATTTTTATTAAAATCAAATAAATTGCACTTGAACCAAAAATTCCACTATTTGAAGGGGAGGGTACACCGATATTTTTATTTATTTATATATTTATTTATTTAGAAATTAACAGGCAAAAGCCTTTGAATACAAATTATTTTTAATTATATCAAGAAAATAATTTTAATTATTCCACAAAATTATTTTTAATTAAATTTTTTATGAGGAATTCAATGGTCAAAAAATAAAATCAGTCAGAAAATATTTTGACTATTTTTGAATTTTTATTTTACTTAAAAATTGAAAGATTTTGAAATCCATGCGAAATTATGTAGAATTTATGTTTTTGAATCAAAATTGTCAAATGCAAAAATTGGTTTTTATAATTTTTGAAGCTATTTTTAGTAAAAAAAATTATTTTTATTCTGAAAATGCAAAAAATACCATTTTATTCAATTTTTTATTTGAAAATTCATTCGTTTATTTTTCTAACAAATTTCAGACCATAATTTTATCATATTTTTTAATTTTTATATAACTGCGTATATAAATAAATAAATGATATAAAATTAGTTAAAAATGCAAACCAATGAATTTTCATATTAAAAAAATTGAATAATAATGTCAGTTTTTAGTATTTTCAGCCAAAACCAAAGATTTTTATTCAAAATTCTGCTTCAAAAATTGTGAAAATCAATTTTTTGTTTGCTAATTTTTTTCTTGATTCAAAAACATATTATATTCTACGAAATTACTCATGAATTTCAAAATCTCCAAATTTTTAGATAAAATAAAAATTCAAAAAGGGTAAAAATATTTTCTGAACGATTTCATTCCATGACCATTGAATTCCCAACAAAAAATTATCTTAAAAATAATTTCTTGAAATATTTAAATTATTTTTTTGGTATAGTTAAAAATATCCATGTATTCTTCACTCAAAATAAAAATGATTTAATTTGAATAAAAATTATTAAATTAAAAATGATTTAATTTGAATAAAAATTATTAAATTACAATTATGATTTAATAAAATGTTTGATTTGATAAATATTTGATTTGATTTGTACAATTCGAAAATGGTGCTTATTGTCAGGGTTGGACCCATAGTACAGTCCAAGTTAGACCCCCTTTAACTAACGTTAAAAATAAAAAAATAAAAAATAAAAACGTTTTTAGTAACGTTATAAATGTTATTTTACTTTTTACCAACAATGCACTTCGATTTTTAGACATGATTCAACTCTGACAATAAGGTCCAACCTTGACTATTTTTTTAAAAATATTTCTAACTTTTGTTAATTTTAGACCAATAAATTTACAATATGGAACAAAAGCGTTCTTTCCAACAATATAAATCAATTGTCTAAATTTATTAAAAAAAAAAAAAATTATAAACAAAGTTTAATAAATAGTCCAATGTTCTCCTAATTAAATATTAAAAATAAAATTTTAAATAATAATAAAATATTAAAAATATCAATTGTCTAAATTTATTTTAAAAAAAATTATAAACAAAGTTCAATAAATGGTCCAACCCTGACTATGTTCCCCTAATTAAACATTAAAAAAGAATAAACATGACAATTATGTGTAGAACGATTTTGTGAATTATTCGAACCCCTTTATTTTCTTATAGTGAACTTTGAAAATAAAGGAGTTCATTTTACGATATAAACGGATAGTAATCTTTATATAGTCGCACTAGTGCATTTTCAAAATGGATTTATAGACCAGGGAGGAAAAAACGAAGTGAGAGAGAAAGAGAGACCCTGTCAAAAAATCGTAAATATACATGTGTCCATAAATAAATGTGAAATTGTGTTTTCATGTATTTTGAACACATGTACAAAGAGCGCATGTGAAGAATCCTTAGACACTAAAGTGTTCGTTTAAAATAAAGAAAATAGCTTTTTCTAACGTTGAGAAGTGTGTAAATGGTAATCTCACTACACATACACTTAAACATAAATTGCTGGTTGAATTTTAAGGTGCGGCAGTTAAATTTTCTTTAATGCGACAGCTTTGTTATTTTACAATAAAAATAAAAAGGGTACAAAAAATATTTGCAATTTTAAGGGATGTTTTTCCATTCTATATACAATATGTATGTACAAAGAAAACTGATATGTGAGAAAAAAAAAACTTTTACGATTTATACATTGTATCGTGTTATACTTTGTGAATTTTCAAAACAATAGTTTAACTCTCTTAAAAGTTTAAAATATAAATCACAATAATGGCAGTCATATAATGATAATAATAGGTTTTATATTCCACACAATATGTGCTCTCTAAAAGCTATAATATATACTTCAAGTTATTTGGCTCACTGTTTGTCTAGACTCAGAAATAATTTTCACAAACTTTCCACATTTTTGCGTAATTCCTTTTTTTTAGTTGTCTTTTGTATTAGTTTCTATTCGCATGGTTCTATTCTTTTTTTCCGACTATTTATTATTTAAGGACGTAAAAATTGATGACAAAGTTGAAGAAAAAATAATAAAAGTTGATGATTAATATCTTTTTATATTAATATCTAACTTATAGTATTTATTTTTGGGTTTTTAATTTTTCAAATTTGAAAAAAATTGATGACAAGTTGAAGACAAAATTGATGAGAAATATTTTGGTACATTACCTAATGTATATTATTAATTGATGATTGATGATTTTCTTTACAGAGTTTTTCGGAATTATTTCTCGAATTTTTGTTATTGGAAATAGAAAAAATTGATGACAAATTTTTTTAAAAATTGATGAAAGTTGATGATTTGTAGGTATGTTTCTACATTAATGTATATTATTAATTGATGCTTTTCTTTTCGGAGTTTTCCGGAATTTCTTTTTGAATTTTTATTATTTAAAGCAGGAAAAATTGTGTCAAATTTAAGAACAATTGATGATAGTTGATGATTACTATTTTTATACATTAATGTAAATTTTTAATTGAAGATTGATGATTTTCTTTACAGAGTTTTCCGAAATTACTATTCGATTTTTTATTCTTTAAAGTAGAAAAAATTGATGACAAATTTAAAAAAAAATTGATGAAAGTTGATGATTAATATTTTTATACATTAATGTATACTTTTAATTCAAGATTGATGATTTTCTTTACAGATATTTTCGAAATTACTATTGATTTTTTATTATTTATAGTAGAAAAATTTATGACAAATTTAAAAAAAATTGATGAAAGTTAATGATTAATATTATTGTACATTAATTTATGTTATTAACTGATGGTTTTCTTTTCGGAGTTTTCTGGAATTTCTTTATGAATTTTTATTATTTAAAGTAGGAAAAATTGTGTCTAATTTAGGAAAAATTGATGAAAGTGGATGATTGTTAATTGAGGATTTTCTTTTCGGAGTTTTCCGGGACTTTTTATCGAATTTTTATTATTTAAATTACGAAAAATTTTAACCAAATTTAAGAAAAATTGATGAAAGTTGGTGATTACTATTTTAATACACTAATGTAAATTTTTAATTGAAGATTAATGCTTTTCTTTATGGAGTTTTTCGGAATTATTTCTTGATTTTTTGTTATTGGAAGTAGAAAAAATTGATGACAAATTTTAAAAAAATTGATGAAAGTTGATGATTTGTATTTTTTTGCATTAATGTATATTATTAGTTGATGATTTTCTTTTCGGAGTTTTTCGGAATTTCTTTTTGAATTTATATTATTTAAAATAGGAAAAATTGTGTCAAATTTAAGAAAAATTGATGATAGTTGATGATTACTATTCTTATACATTAATGTAAATTTTTAATTGAAGATTGATGATTTTCTTTGCAGAGTTTTCCGAAATTACTATTCGATTTTTTATTATTTAAAGTAGAAAAAATTGATGAAAGTTGATGATTAATATTTTTGTACATTAATTTATGTTATTAAATGATGATTTTCTTTTCCGAGTTTCCTGAAATTTCTTTTTGAATTTTTATTATTTAAAGTAGGAAAAATTGTGTCAATTTTAAAAAAAATTGATGAAAATTAATGATTGATTAACATAAATTTGATGATTACTATTTTAGTACATTAATGTAAATTTTTAATCGAAGAAAGATGATTTTCTTTATGGAGTTTTTTGGAATTATTTCTCGATTTTTTGTTATTGGAAGTAAAAAAAATTGATGACAAATTTTAAAAAAATTGATGAAAGTTGATGATTTGTATTTTTCTGCATTAATGTATATTATTAAATGATGATTTTCTTTTCCGAGTTTCCGAAATTTCTTTATGAATTTTGATTATTTAAAGTAGGAAAAGTTGTGGCAAATTTAAGAAAAATTGATGAAAGTTGATGATTAATATTTTTGTATATTAATGTATATTGATTTTCGATAATTAATGATTTTATTTTGAGTTTTTCGTAATTTCTTTTTGAGTATTTATTATTTAAATAAAAAAATTGATAACAAATAAAAAAAAACATTAATTAAAAGTGATGAGTAATATTTCCTTTCAAGTAAATTCTTTAAATTAGAAAAAATTGTTAAGAAAGTGAAGAAAAATTGATGACAGATTAAAAAAATTAGATGATTTAAATTTTTCTATATTTTTTAAATCACGGCTCTTCTTTTTGAATATTCTGTTTAAATTCGACATAAATGATGAGAAACTAAAGAAAAACTAATGAGACATCAAAGAAAAATTAATTATAAATTGAAAAAATATTAACAATTAAATTAAAGAAAAATTGATGACAAATTGATGAAAATTTGATGAAAAAGAATATAATAAAAAATTGTAAAAAAATTAACCATCAAAAAAAGAAAAAAATGTAAAAGAAATTCCTCTGAATATTGTCATCGCCATTCTGTCATTCTACAAGGAAGGAAAAAGGATCTCGCATCGAATAGAGAATGGTGAGCAGAGCTCGTGACATCTTTGGCTAAGTGACTACAACTTCCTCTCCTTTCCTCTCAGTCAACAAAACAGAAGAATATAGCAGGCAGCGCTATAAAATTCGAACATAAATAATTATTTATTAACCACAATTTTAGTTTACCATAAACGAAATTTATTTCTCCACACTTTTCTTTTCTAACAAAAAAATAAAATTTTCCCTAATTAATCATTTTTTTTCCTCCTCATTATAAATATATAATAATTAATAAAAGTAATTAGTACACTTTTTCCGAGTGAAAAGTATAAAAATAAATTCAATTAACTTTCAAGTATAATTATAAATGTAATTTCCTATCTATATTTTTTCTCCATAAACTATTAATTTATTTACTAGTAAAGTTCTCGCTCATAAAAGTAATAAAACGGCAAAATATTGAATATCGGTCGATGACATAAGAAAATATATGTAACAACCTGTAAAAGTTATATAAAATGTGTTGGGAATAAAATGCAATTGAAGCCACAAAGACGAAACAAGAAATTACCGACATAAGTGACAAAAACCAATTATTTCTAAGAGCAATAAATTACACGCATGTGAATTTAAAGTAACCGTTGGAACGTAAATCTGTCGTTTAAGAAAATAATATAATTTTATGTTTACTGTTCTGGATTATGAGACACCATGAGAGTATCAATTTAATTTTAATCTCATTTTACACGTAGTTTTTTAAAGTGTGTTCTCAAATTGAGACAATTAATAACATCAAAATGTAGCATCCCAAACAATAAAATAATTAAAATAATTTAATAATTAAAATTATTAAATAAAATAATTTTTTTTCTCAATTGAAACTATACTGTTTTTAAGATTTTGCTAATGAGATTTAGGATTTTACTTAAATAGTTCTAAAATAATTGAACTTTAAATGAGTTGCGTTTACAATTTTCATAAATAGATGAACTTTAAAAGGTTTCATTTTGAAAATTTATAAAAATTAGAAATTTAGTTGAATTTTTTTTTAAATTTAAATTTTGATAAAATTAATTGAACATTTTAATATAAATTTGATATTATTTCCAAAATTTTAACACAATTCTTCAAAAGAATTCAATTATCTTGAAATTTTTTTATAATTATTATAAAATTATTATTATTTATTATATAAAATTATTAATTTTATAATTTTTTATATTTTTATATTTTATATTGTTTATTAGCTGATAATCCTGTAATTGGTCTATGTGACTGTTGGATTTACTACAATAAAATAAATTAAATTAAAATTAAAATATCAAACATTCTATCCAGAAATTCAATTACTTTTAGAAATAATTTTAGTAAAATTCTTTGCAAAATTCAATTATTTTTTATAAACAACAATATTCATCACAAGAATTCAATTATTTTCAAAAATAGCAAAATTCTTCGCCAAAAATCAATTATATTTTCAAAAAATTTTCCTAATTCAATGATTTCCAATATCTACATACTATTTTAATAAAATTTCCCAAAAGAATTCAATTATTTAAAAAAAAAACTTTGATAAAACTCTAAGCAAACATTAAATTATTTTCATAAATAAAAAAAATTTCATAGGCATTCAATTATTTAAATAAAAAGAATTCGTATAAATTTTTTCGAAAAAAATCAATTATTTAAAAATTTTTTATCAAATTCTTTGTAAAAATTCAAATATTTTCATATATATTAAATCTTTAACAGGGATTCAATTATTTTCATAAATAATCAAATTCTTTTCAGGAATTCAATTATTTTCATAAATAATAAAATTCTTTTCAGGAATTCAATTATTTTAATAAATAATCAAATTCTTTTCAGGAATTCAATTATTTTAATAAACAATCAAATTCTTTTCAGGAATTCAATTGTTTCTCGAAAAATTTAATTATTTTTACAAATTTTATCACAATTCGTTGAAAGAATTCAATTGTTTTGATAAGTATCAACATTCTTTACAAAAATTCAATTATTTTCAGGAATTTAAATAAAACTTTATTATTTAAAATTCAATTATTTTTAAAAATTGTAATGAAATTTTTCGAAAGAATTTAATTATTACAATTATTTAATAAAATTCTTTACAAGAATTCAATTGTTTTCAATACAATTTAAATTGAATTTCTTGAAAAAATTTAATTATTGTCAAGAATTATAAAGCAATTATTTGCAAAATTTTTAATAAAATTCAATTATTTTCAAAAATAACAAATTTCTTTGCAAAAATTCAATTATTTAGTAAAATTCTTGACCAAATTTTAATTATTATCGTCGTAAACAAAAATCTTTTAAATTTAACGTCAAAATTCAATTAGTTTTAAAAATTTTAATAAAATTCTTAACCGAATTTCAATTATTTTCAAAGATTTTTATAAAAATCAAGACAATAATTCAATTATCTTTATAAATAAATATCTTTAAAATACTTCTCTAAAATTCAATTATACAAATACTTTAATAAAATTTTTCATAAAAATTGAACATTTCGAAAAAAATCAATTCTTTAAAAATTTTGTATAAAATTCTTCGGAATAATTCAATTATTTTCACAAATATTTAATTTTGTTACAGAAATTCAATTATTTTCGTAAAAAATATAAATTTTTTTTAGGAATTCAATTATTTTCAGAAACTTTTTAAAAAATTATTACCTAAAAATAATAATTTTATTAATTGTAAGAAGAATTGTAGTTAAAATTTCTTGAAAATAATAATTGATTTGAAATTATGAAAATAATTTTGAAGATTTATATATTATAATTTATAATAATAATTATAATTGAAAAGTTATTATAATAAGTTATTGAATTTTAAAAGATTTGATTTAAAAAATTTCCCCTATGGATAAATAATCATGATTAAATATTTATTTTAAATAAAATCATTTATGTATTCGAATACTTTTCGAATTAAAGAAATTCTTAAATAAGTATAATAGAACATTTTTTTGAGTATCCAATCATTTTTATAGTGAATCAAAATATTCTTTAGAGTCAGGAAAAAAGTCTAAATTTTATTTAGAAATCAGGGAAAAGTCAAGGAAAAATAAAATAAAATTTTTGTTGCTAATACGAATTTTCCTGCAATTTTAAATATTTTAATCTTCCGTACTTTAAATCTAAATACATTTTGTACATGTTTATTTTATATTTATTATTTTGTATATTTTCCATAATGTCGTTACGTTGCTTTTTTTTCTATATCATAAACTTAACATCGGCTTATATATATATAAAAAAAAAAAAAAAAAAAAAAAACTACGTAAGCTAAATTAACTGCAGAGTTTTAAATTGGCTATAGCAAATGGCAAGGAGTATAATAGAGAGAGAAATAAATAACGTGAGAGACAACAATTATGAGCTGAGAATTTTTACTATTACGGAACATTCGCGATATCTTTTCCTTCTATGTACTTTTCACATTAGTTTGATAATCTTACAGGTAATTAAGAAATAAAATAATTGTTAAGTCCAAGTAATTGTAAAACATTTGCAATATATGACATTTGCATAGAAATTGTTCGGCAATGATTATTATCGTTCTCTGTCAGAATCGAAAGTTTAAAAATATTTTTATGTAATAATTATATCGTACAATTTGTATAATTTTCTTTAATTTTCGTATTTTTTTGTGCGAAACAATTTTTTTATATACTTTAAAAGCATTCTTGCGTTATCATTTTTATTTTTTTTTTTGTGCAATTTGAACTCTAAAATACGTGATTTGTTTATTTTTTGGTTAACTTTAGTTTAATGGTTAGTTCTCCTTTTTGATTTTAATTTTAATTAATTTTAATTTAATGCATTTCAGGGTTAATTTTAGCTTTGGTAGTTGTAAGATTTCTAACGAAATTCTGCTAATAATTATTTTGTATTAATTTTTGTTTATTTAAATTTCGATTGTGAGAGAATTTCAATGCCATCTAGGCGGCAACTTTACTAAGTAAATTGGCGCTAAATTAAAATAAAGAAAAATTTAATAATTTATTAATATTAATTATAGGTACAGTTAGTTAACGCAAGTCTAAGGAAAAAATATAATTAAGAGAATTTTTTCTAAATTTATGTGTTAATAAAAATTATTAAAAGTTTTAAAACTGTATTAATTTCACGAATTTATAGACTTAGCACTCGATAATTAATTTTAAAAAAGTATCAAAAAGTAGCTTTCAAACTAAAAACAGTAAAAAAAACGCGTTTTAGACATTTCTCAAATCTGACAAAAATTCCATTCTATATTTTATTTTCGTGACTTTTTCCTAATTTTCATCAAAAATATTTATAAAATTTTTTAAATAATTGATTTCTTTCGACTAATTTTATGCAAATTCTAATTTGAATAATTGAATTCCTGAGAAATTTGTATTATTCATGAAAAGAATTGAATTCTTACGAAGATTTCAACAAAAAATTTTTTAAATAATTGAATTCTATTTGGAAATTTTATGAAAATAGTAAATATTGAAAATCATTGAATTTCGAAAATTTTTTAAAAATAATTAAATTTTACAAAGAATTCTATTAAGATTTTTGAGAATAATTGAATGTCTGTTTGGAATTTTATTAAATTTTTTTTAAAATAATTGAATTCCTAAAAAGCATATTATTATTTATGAAAATAATTGAATTCTTGCGAACGATTTTATTAGAATTTTGAAAAATAATTGAATTTCCAAGAAAAAAATTTATTACTTTCAAAAATAATTGAATTATTTTGATGAATATTGTTATTTATGAAAATAATTGAATTTTGTAAAGATTTTTTAAAAATGCCTCAAAATAATTGAATTTTCGGGAATAATTTTTTTATTTATCAACATAATTGAATTCCGTCGAAGAATTATTTATGTAAATAATTGAATTCTGGGGAAGTATTTTATTAAAATCTAGAAGAATAATTAAATTATTTCAAAAAAATGTAATTAAAATTTTATTTAAAATAATTGATTTCTTTCGAACAATTTTATTAAAATACTTGAAAATAATTGAATTCCTGTGAAAAATCCTAATATTTTTGTAATTAGAATTTAATTCTTCCAAAGAATTAAAAAAAAAACATTTTTTTAAATAATTGATTTTTACGAAGAATCGAAATTGAATATTAAGAATAAATGCATTTTTTTATCAATTCCTGTAAAATTGTATTTAAATTAATTGAAACCCTGTGATGAATTTTTTTATTAATGAAAATAATTGAATAGTTGCAAACAATTTTATTAATATTTTAAAAAATAATTGAATTCCTGAGAAGAATTTTAATATTTATAAAAATAATTAAATTTTTGCGAACGATTGTATTAGAATTTTTTTAAATAATTAAATTTCCGAGAAAAAAATAATAATAATTTTAAAAATAATTGAATTCTTGTGATGAATATTGTTATTTATGAAAATAATTGAATTTTGCAAAGAATTTTATTAAAACATCTCAAAATAATTGAATTTTCCAGGATAATTTTGTTATTTGTCGACATAATTGAATTCTTTCGAATAATTATTTATGTAAACAATTGAATTCTTGGGAAGAATTTTCTTAAAATCTAAAAGAATAATTGAATTATTTCAAATAAATGTAACTAAAATTGTATTTAAAAAGTAATTGATTTATTTCGAACAATTTTATTAAATTATTTGAAAATAATTTAATTCCTATGAAAAATTCGAATATTGTAAATAATTGAATTCTTCCAAAGAATTAAAAAAAAACTTTTTTGAATAATATTGATTTTCTCGAGGCATTGAAATTAAATTTTTAAGAATTACATTTTTTGAGCAATTCCTGAAAAATTGTATTAAAAATAATTGAAATCCTGAGATGAGTTTTATTATTTTTGAAAATAATTGAATTCTTCATAAAAATATTATAAATATTGTTTTAAATAAATTAATGTTTTCTAAATATAATAAATTTTTCGATTAATTGATTTGAAAATAGTATTAAAAGTAATTGAAATTCTTCGATGAGTTTTATTATTTATGAAAATATATTTATTTTTGCTTAGAATTTTAATAAAAATTTTTTCAAAAAATTGAATTTTAATGAAAAATGTTTGTTATTAGTGAAAGTAATTGAATTATTGTGAAGAATTGTATAAAAATTTTATTAAATAATTGATTGTTTCGAAATTGTTTTGAAAATACTATTTTAAATTAATTCAATTCAATTCAATTCAATTCAATTCCTTTATTATTTATGAAAATAATTTAATTTTTGATGAATTTTATCATTTTTTTTAAATAATTGAATTCTTTCGCGAAATTTTATGAAAATACTAGATATTGAAAATAATTGAATTTCGAATATTTTTTTGAAAATAATTGAATCGTTTTAAAGAATTTGATTATAATTTCGATAATATTCACTAGATTTCATGTAGAAAAATTCTAGTCAAATTCTATAGATAGTCTGCTAGAAATTGATTATAGAAATTAAATGAAGAATTAAGAAAATTAAAATTCGAAGAAAATTGAAAAATTAAGGAAGAAAATTTAAAAAATTTGTCTCGAGGAGAGATGAAATATTCTGCGGCAAAAAAAAGGATCCAAATCACCTGTTATATTTTCCGGTAGTTACTTATGTGGTATCCACATGAGATATTTTTTTTTTTTTTTTTTGGGTGAACTGCGAGCGTGAATAGCGTGCCTAATTTTTCTCTTTCTGTGAAGGCCCTTTCGCAATCTGGCGCATAACTTACGTTCACCATTCTTAAAAAACCAAGGTTCTCAGGGTGACAGAGGATAAAAAAGTTTTTAAGGCGCGGGAAGGGTTGGTGGTGGTTGGCCTTGGTCGATGGCCATTTACGCGGTCTCTACTTCGCCGCTCTTGTGAGTTTCGTAGACCGCACGAATATCAAGGAATGCACAACTCTTGGAGGTCAGTTTACTATAAACTCTTCACTCTCTTCATATTGTGCACCCAAAAAAAAAAAAAAAAAGTGAAAAATTTTTCCACCAAATTTTTCTTACGCTCAGGAAAAAAATTCTTTCCTCTTTTCTTCTTCCAGTTTTACAACAGAAACTATCAGGAAAGGAATAATATTTACAAACTATCGAAAGTAATTATTTAAGTACATTTTTTTGGTTAATATTCACAAAAAAGAATAATTTACATTAATATTCAATTTACTTGAAAACTGATAAATAATTCGTAGCACACAGTATCTTTGTTTCTTTTGTGTGTATTTTAATTTCAACAATTATTCGTCTCGTTTTTTTCAGGGAAAAAAAAGTGGGATTCAATTTGAAAAAAATCAAATGCAAACTGTGCATCCGCCATTATTTCGACGTGACGGGCATTCGCGCGCTCTCCTTCGGGTCTGGATGCAAGCTGGCCAACGAAATGAAATGTTGAAAAAAAGAAGAATAAATTTGCATGGAGGAAGAGAATATTCAAACGGGGAAACGGGTTTCCTTTCTTCTTTTAATTCCATTTACTTGAGTAAATGGTATTTTCTTCTAATTAATAGTATTTTTTATTGTATTTTTTTTAAGTAATAGAAATTAAATACTATTTTTTTTCAATAATAGTATTATTAGTAGAATTTTTATCAGTGATAGTATTTTTAATAGTATTTTATATAAAGTATTTTTAACAGTTTTTTTACTGTTAAAAATACTTTATCAAAAATACTATTTAAAATACTATCACTGAGAAAAATACTATTAATAATACTATTATTGAAGAAGAATATTATTACATAAAATAAATTACTGCTAAAAATACTAGTAAAATTACTATTATTTAAAAAAATACTATTGAAAGTACTGTTTCAAAAATACTATTAAAATTAATATCACTAAACAAATACTAGTAAAAGTACTGTTATTAAAAAAATGTATGTATGTAAATTATTAAAGAAAAATACTCTGAAAAATACTATTATATAATGGTAATTACTATTTATAATACTGTTACTGAAAAAAATACTAGTAAAATTACTATTTGTCAAAGTATTTTTTTTCAAGAATAATAATTTTACTATTATTTTTTAAGTATTAGAATTTCTATAGTAGGTATTTTTTATACAGTTTTTTAAATATTTCGTTTCATGTAATAGTATTCTCCTTAAATAATAGTACTTTTACTAGTATTTTTTAAAATAATAGTAACTTTACTATAGTATTTTTTGCAGCAATTTCTTCTATGTAATAGTATTTTTCTTCAATAATAGTAATTGTACTACTATTTTTTTAAGTAACAGTATTTTAAATAATATTTTTTTAAGGAACAGTATTTTAAATAGTATTTTTTTAAGTAACAGTATTTTAAATAGTATTTCCTTTTATATAGCAGCATTTTTAATGGTTTTTTTCAATAACAATAATTTTAATAGTATTATTTTAGTAAGAGTATTTTTAATAGTATTTTTTTAAGTAAAAGCATTTTTGATGCAGTATTTTTAATAGTATTTTCTTTTATGTAACAGTATTTTTTATACATTTTTTTCTTTAATAACAGTACTTTTACTAGTATTTTTTTAATAATAGTAATTTTACTAGTATTTTTAACAGTAATTTCTTTTATGTAATAGTATTCTGCTTCAATAATAATAATTTTACTAGTATTTTTTTAAGCAACAGTATTTTAAATAGTAATTTCAATTATATAATAGTATTTTTCAGAGTATCTATCTTCAATAATAGTATTTTTAATAGTGTTTTATTTTATGAAACAGTATTTTTTATACTATTTTTCTTTGAAAACAGTAATTTTACTAGTATTTTCTTAAGTGAGAGTATTTTTAATAATATTATTGATACATTATTTTTTATAATATTTCCTTTTATATAACAGCATTTTTAATTGTTTTTTTCTTTAATAACAGTAATTTTAATAGAATTATTTTAATAAGATTATTTCAAATAGTATTTTTTTTAAGTAAAAGTATTTTTGATGCAGTATTCTTAATAGTATTTTCTTTTATGAAACAGTATTTTTTATACATTTTTTTTTCTTTAATAACAGTAGTTTTACTAGTATTCTTTTCTGTGACAGTATTTTTAATAATTTTTTTAATACAGTATTTTTAATAGCATTTTCTTTTATGTTATAGTATTTTTTTACAATTACAGTAATTTTACTAGTATTTTTCGAGTGATAGTATTTAAAAAAAATAGTATTTTTAAATATATTTTTAACAGTGTTTTATTTACTCCAATAATTGCAACTTTATTAGTATTTTCTAAAGTAATAGTATTTTTGATAAACTATTTCTACTAGTAATTTCTTTTATATAATAGTATTTTTGATGAATAATAGTAATTCACTAGTACTTTTTAAAGTAATAGTATTTTTGATAAGGTATTTTTAATAGTATGTTTCTACATGTAATATTATTTTTAATAGTATTTTTCATCAATAATAATAGTACTTTTACTAGTATTTTTTTCTGTGACAGTATTTTTAATAATTTTTTTAATACAGTACTTTGAATAGTATTTCCTTTTATGTAATAGTATTTTTTCACAATAACAATAATTTTGCTAGTATTTTTTCAGTGATAGTGTTTTTAATAAAAAGTATTTTCAATAAAGTATTTTCAATAGTAATTTCTTTTATAAAATAGTAATTTCTTTTCTTGTAATAGTATTTTTAATACCTAGTATTTTTGTCAATAAAAGTACTTTTACTATTTTTTTTACAGTGATAGTATTTTTGTTAAAAATAGTATTTTTGATGTAGTATTTTTAATAGCATATTTCTTCAATAATAGTATTTTCTCTTTTTTTCAGAGATGGAATTTTTTTAAGTAATAGTATTTGTAATAGTATTTTTCTTTAATAATAGTACTTTTTACTAGTATTTTTTAGTGATAGTATTTTCAACTGTATGTTTAAAGAAATATTACTATTTTTAAGTTGCAGGTGTTTTAATAATAATTTTTTCTATTTAATAGTATTTTTGATAGTATTTTTCTTTAATAATAGTAATTTTACTAGTTTTTTTCAGTGATAGTATTTTTAACAGTATTTTTCTTTAATAACAGTAGGTAATTTTACTAGTATTTTTTTCAGTCATAGTATTTTTCTAAATAACACAATTTTTGATAGTTTTTTTTTTACTATAATTTTTTACTAATATTCTTTAAGTGATACATAGTATTTTTAATAGTATTTTCTAAGTAATAGAATTTTTTTAAGTAATATTATTTTTCAAGTACAAATATTTTTAATAGTATTCTTCCATCGTGTATTTATATCGATCCATAATAATTTAACTCGAAATATACACGAATAAACTATGCTTTTTTTCTATCCAATATTTGAATTGTCATCGTATATTTTGCCAACAAGTCACGTAACTTATTTCACAAAATAGTAAATTCTCAATGCAATTTAGTTTCTTATCAGAGATTCGATAAGGATTGACAAACTAGATAGACGCGGAAACTGTTGAAAAATTTATGCTATGAAAAAGTAAATTTTCCTCTTGATACTTTATTCTCAAGTATATATTTCATCACAAAAAAAAAGAAAACACATAAGGAAAGCTTCACCTGATATAACTATATAAGTTTTTCCAACACAGCGAAATTTTTCCTTGTTTCAATTTAACAGTTTCGCTAGATGCTATAGAAAAATTTATTAAATCTAGAAAAATCTTTTTGTTATTTTAAAGAAATTAGTTTCTTTCATAGCCGTTTTATTTCATGCGCAAAATAAATTTTTTCTTTTAAACAAAAAAAGAATTTTAGAACAAATTTTTGTTTGGATTCAAAGAAAATTTGTTTAAATAAAAGAAATTTTCTTTAATTCAAGAAAAATATCTTCAAAATTTCATAAAATTCTCAGTGCATTTATTTTCGGTCAAATTTCGGACAATTTTGCAGAGTCATTTTAAATTTTTTCTCTCCCCCGAGAGATGAAAAAAAGAAGAAATTGTGTAAAAATCGCAGCGGGACGATTGATTGTCACAAAGTATTGATGATAAACAAGAGGCAAACGTCCAATGCACTGTAAACAAGAAATCTGTGCTCTCGTACTCGTATATGAACACAAACACATATATATATATATTGGAGTCGTTTCGAGATTCGACGTCACATCCGGCACTTCGAGTATGTGTCACTTATACGATCTCTGTTCCCTGTCAGGGAATCATGTCTGATACGTGTATTTGTATTTGTATTAGTGTATGGAGTTTGTGTATAGGCATCGAACGTGTATTTGTATGCAGTAACACGCATATAAGCCCCGGCGTCACCATCATCACCGCTTTTACGACACAAGGCCGTGCATTATACGGCAATCGCGAGCAATCATCCACCGACTGCCATCGTAAATCTACAGGGGTTCTCAAACCTTATCGATCCCTCGTCACGCTTCGCGAATCCCTAAATAAAGAAGAAAAAAAATTGCCACAGCAAATGAAAAATTCAAAAAGTTAACGATTCTCAAAATTGCTTTCGCAATTTTGAGAATCTTTAACTTTTTGAATTTTGAAAATTTATCACTCTAAATAATTCTCTAAAGTAACGATTTTGAATAATTTTTAGTAAAAAAAAACTACTAATTGCTTGTAGAAAACTACTAATTTATTAGTAAATCGTATTTTTTACTGTCTCAAATTAATAAGCCGATTTACTACATGAATTAATAGTTTTCTACGAAAAATTAGTAGTTTTATACCATCAATTAGCAGTTTTCTACTATCAGTTAGTAGTTTTCTTAACTATCAACTAGTAGTTTTCTACCAGCAATTAGTAGTTTTTTTTACTAAAAATTAGTAGTTTTCTACTAGCAATTACTAGTTTTTCTTACTATCAACTAGTAGTTTCTACTATCAGTTAGTAGTTTTCTTAACTATCAACTAGTAGTTTTCTACCAGCAATTAGTAGTTTTTTTTTACTAAAAATGAGTAGTTTTCTACTAGCAATTACTAGTTTTTTACTATCAACTAGTAGTTTTCTACCAGCAATTAGTAGTTTGTTTTACTAAAAATTAGTAGTTTTCTACCACTGATTAGTAGATTTTTAAAATAAATATTAGTATATTTCTACCAGTGATTAGTAGTTTTCAACTAGAAATTAGTAGTTTTATTCCAACAATAAGTAGCTTTCGACTAAAAATAGTATTTTTCTACTAGTAATTAGTAGTTTTCTACTATCAGTTAATGGTTTTCGACCAGCAATTAATAGTTTTATTACTATTAACTAATAGTTTTCTACAATCAATTAGTAGTATTTTTTTACTAAAAATTAGTAGTTTTCTACCAGTGATTTTGTAGTCTTCAAATAGAAATTAGTAGTTTTCTACGATCAGTTAATAGTTTTATACCAACAATTTATAGTTTTTTACTATCAACTAGTATTTTTCTACCAGCAATTAGTAATTTTTTTACTAAAAATTACTAGTTTTCTACCAGTAATTAGTAGTTTTCAACTAAAAATTAGTAGTTTTATGTCAGCAATTAGTAGTTTTCGACTAAAAATTAGTAGTTTTATTCCAACAATAAGTAGCTTTCTACTAAAAATAGTAGTTTTATACCAGTAATTAGTAGTTTTCTACTATCAGTTAATGGTTTTCGACCAGCAATTAATAGTTTTGTTACTATTAACTAGTAGTTTTCTACAATCAATTAGTTTTTTTAAACTAAAAATTAGTCGTTTTCTACCAGTGATTAGTAGTCTTCAAATAGAAATTAGTAGTTTTCTACTATCAGTTAATGGTTTTCGACCAGCAATTGATAGTTTTGTTACTATTAACTAGTAGTTTTCTACAATCAATTAGTAGTTTTTTTAACTAAAAATTAGTCGTTTTCTACCAGTGATTAGTAGTCTTCAAATAGAAATTAGTAGTTTTCTACTATCAGTTAATGGTTTTCGACCAACAATTAATAGTTTTGTTACTATTAACTATAGTAGTTTTCTACAATCAATTAGTAGTTTTTTTAACTAAAAATTAGTCGTTTTCTACCAGTGATTAGTAGTCTTCAAATAGAAATTAGTAGTTTTCTACTATCAGTTAATAGTTTTATACTAGCAATTTATAGTTTTTTTTTACTATCAACTAGTATTTTTCTACCAGCAATTAGTAATTTTTTTACTAAAAATTACTAGTTTTCTACCAGTAATTAGTAGTTTTCAACTACAAATTAGTAGTTTTATGTCAGCAATTAGTAGTTTTCGACTAAAAATTAGTAGTTTTATTCCATAAATAAGTAGTTTTCTACTAAAAATAGTAGTTTTATACCAGTAATTAGTAGTTTCCTACTATCAGTTAATGGTTTTCGACAAGCAATTAATAGTTCTGTTACTATTAACTAGTAGTTTTCTACAATCAATTAGTAGTTTTTTTTTACTAAAAATTAGTATTTTTCTACCAGTGATTAGTAGTCTTCAAATAGAAATTAGTAGTGTTCTACCAGCAATTAGTAGTTCTTTTTAGTAAAAATTAGTAGTTTTCTACCAGTGAATATTGATTTTTTGTATAAAAAATTAGTAATTCTCTTCCAGTTATTAGTAGTTTTTAACTAGAAATTAGTAGTGTTCTACTAGAAATTTTACTACTAGAAGTTTTCTACCAGCAATTTATAGTTTATTTTTACTATCAACTAGTAGTTTTCTACTATTAGTTAGTAGTTTTCTACCATCATTTTGTAATTTTTTAAAACTAAAAATTAGTCAAAATTTTTACTAATTCAATTGGTAAACGAATCTGCAATATTTTCTTAGTCGAAAACTACTAATTCACATTTAGAGAGTAAATTTACCCAAAATATGGGTGATTCTCCACTCTCTAAATTTAAATCAGTGTAAAATCATAGTTTTAAGTAAAAATTAGCGACTGACTTTTTGCTTCTGAATCAGTTAAAAATAACTGATTGTCAGTGGGAAAATGACAGATTTTCAGTAAAAAAAAAATAACTGAAAAATTAGTTAAACTAGACGAATTGAAGCACTTAAAAAAATATACTGAAACATCAGTTTGTTTTCAAAGGGAGGGTATTTTTTGCTTCCTAATCAGTTATTTTTACTGATTCAAATTTAAAAAGCACAAATTTGTTACTTCCTTTTTAAAAAATTCTATTTTTAAAAATTTTCTATGTAAAATTTTTTTAATAAAGCTCTTATATAATTTTTTTGTTAATATTTGAGCTTACATTTCTTTTTTAATCTTATTTGAACAATTTTTAAATTTTTAGTTTATTGGGCCTAAAATACAACTAATTTTTGTAGTTTTAAATTGAAAAATGATATTTCTTTATATGTAACTTTAATAGAATTACAACTTTTTAACTTAATAATATAAATTTGCCAGAAATACAACTTGTTTACTTAATAATAATTATAAATATAGTAAGTAAAATTGCTCTAAAAATTTGAATAAAAATACCGAAAATCCATGAATATGTAAACTTTGGTTTCAAATAAGAAAATATAGTGGGGAAAGTATTAAAAAAATATTTTTACACAAATTTCTCACTGAAAATTGTAAAACAGCACAAAAAAATTTTATTTTGGGAGATAAAAGTTGTAATGGAATAAATAAAAACATAATTAAAATAGACATTATGTAAAATAAAATAAACCATAATTAAACTTGATGATTTCAAATTTTGGACTTTTCTTCTTCTTCCATTATTTATCTGCATTCGAAGAATTTAACAGAAATTTAAAAAATTTCTGTTAACAAAAGTCCGTATTTAAAAATCCCTCAAAATTGAGGAAAACTTATGTATACTATAAATCTTGTTATCGAGTGATTTTTTTCACTTTTGACTCTAAAGATCTCTATCCTTAAAAACAGGTTTTTTTTAAAGGATTTTTCCTTCCTTTAAATTCTTGTACATTTTTAATATTCTTTTCACTGTGGAAACAATATTTTTTTTAGTCGAACCAAAATCGATACCGAAAATCTACTCTTTCTCTCCAAATTTGAATTAGTAAAAATCAGTCACCAATTCAAATTATTAAACATTTTTACTAATTCAAATTTAGTGTTTTATTTAGTTTTTCAATTATTAAAAAAAAAATTTTTTATTAGTAATTAAGAAATTATGATAAATTAACTCTGATTAGTTAAAAATAACTAATTTGATATTATAATAAAAAATTTGCATCAGTATTTCTACTAATTAGTAATTAGTATTGACTTAAAAATGTTATAATTAATTAAATTCACTTTTAGGTTATGTGAAAGTAACTAAAATTTTTTTGTAATTAATTGAATTAGTCAAAGTCTTTACTATTTTCTCAATTATTTATATATTAATAATTAGTTTTTGTTGCTAATAGTTATTTTGTACAAATAATTAATTATACTTTACTAATAATTAGTTGTACTCTACTCCCTAAATATGAATTTGTAAAACTAAAAATGTTTACTAATTTGAATCAGTGACTGACTTTTAGCTGTTGAATTAGTAAATTTTACTAACAAATTAGTAGACATCACTAAACTAATTAGTAAAAATTACTCTTTAATAATAAAATTTACTAATTCAAAACCAAAGGTCAGTCACTAATCATTCAAAAATTAGTAAACATTTTTACTAATTCTATTAATTTTACTAATTTTTCTCGAAAATTGTGCTCGAATTAAGTCTAATTTACGAATTAATTTATATAATTTAAAATCATGTAAATAAATAAGTTCAATTTAGTAATTAGTTGTTTTATTTAATTATCAGTTATTATATTTAGTTTTTTTTATTAAGCTATTAATTATTTTGTTTAGTTCTTTTTTATTTCGCTATTAGTTATTTTATTTAAATTAGACATTTAGATATTTAGATATTTTTAATTATTTTATTCAGTTCTTTTTTTACTTAATTACTATAGTTACTTCATTTATTTACTTTTATTTAGTGATTAGTCGAAATTTACTGTTTCGTGTGAAAAGAAAAATTTTGATAAACCGTTAAAATTATGAATTACTTCTCGGTTACGATATTATTAAAATGTAGTGACATAAAATAATTATAAATGAAAATTATTATTCACCTTTTATCTGAAATTATTAGCGATCCTTGAAACTCTTTACAGTCACATATTCACCATTTATTGACATGAACTTTTATTAATTTACATTACATCGACTAATTTCAATCGAACTTCCAATCCATTAACATTAATGCATAATATTTGAAATCATAATCCTCATAATCAACAGTAAATATCCACTTTGGTTACACAAATAGAACCTCCATTAGTCAAAATTGCCATTCAATTTGCATATACATATAAATATATATATATATTCCAGGAATATTGCTGGGTAAAGCTCATAGTAAATGTAATTTGCTGCGCCACTAAACATATTCGCTTTTGCAGTTTTAGAATATCTATATACACTATGTGCATAGCTCACTTCCGCACCATTTCCAAACCTTAAAAGATCAAACGATTTTTTTTTCCTTTTCTTTTTTTTTTACAAAACTGGTAGACGAGTTTGTTGACTATTACTATATAGATTGCGACACAAACTCGCTTTGAAAATAGCTAAACTAATATTTTAACTATTATCGCAACACTTTTATGTATTTTCCCCAACACATTATTTACCTATTGATGATTAAACGGGAAAAATTGCAATTGCGAATCATTGAGTGGAGTAATTACAAGATAATTTAGTCGTGAAGTGGATTTTTTTTTTTACAAATTATATGTTTAATAATGTTCATGAGAAAATATAAGTGCAGAAAATGATTTTAATATATGAAATAATTAATCGAATTTTGTCGCATAAATTATAATTTTTGAAATTCAACTTATTCAACTTATTATTTCTCGAAAAATGTAATTATTCTTAAAGGTTTTATTAAATTTCGACAAAATAATTTAATTATTTGAAAATTTGTTGATTTTATTTTAAAAAACATTCTATTATTTAATAAATTATTTATTTTTGCATTTAAATAATATTATACAGCTATTTAATTGAAGCTTATAGTGGGGATTTTTCGATACATGTAATTAAATTTCAAAAAAAAAATTATATCAGAAATAATCTTTGAAAATTTTAATTGTTGTATAAAACTGTAATAATAGTTAAATTTTCATTTTCAAATAAAATTATTAAAGTTTTGAATAATTTTATTCCAAAATTTCAATAAAAAAAGAATTGAATTTTGAAAAAATTACAAAGTATGATAATTTTTAAAAATTAGTCATCAACGACTTTAGTCGAAATATGACTCCTTCATATAGTTTTTTCTTGCTACAATTCCTCCCCTCCTTATTTCTATTCTACTTTCATCTTCTGTATTTTCACATTTCAAAAAAGAAACTTTCCAATAGCATTGAATTCAATAATATAAAGGAAAAGTCGTCTATATATTTTTTTATGATCTCAAAAGTTTCTTAAATGAAAAACTTTGGAGCATTTGAAGAAATAAGTATAGAACACTTGTTCTAAGAGGTTTGATTTCAAAATCCTCTCCGTCTCGGAAGTGTTTCCATAATTGTTGAACATTCTCTCTCGCTCTCTCTCTCTCTCTCTCACTCTTGATTTTCTCAATTTCTCTTAAGTGGGATCAGTATAGAAGTACGGGGTCCTTGGTCACGTAATCGTAACATCGATTAAAAGCTTTGCCATACGTGAGGGTATTACAACTACGTAAGTATATTTCTCGGAGCTTACTGCTTTCGAGGAGATTAGAGATGGAGTTGATGTCCCCAAAAGTGAACTTGACAACGGAATAGATATATATCCTCCCCCTTTATGTTCAACATTATAAAAGTGATGATAAAAATGTTCATTTTTCTGACAGTAAAGTATAAGTATACTGTATACTCTTAGCGGAGAAAAAAGAGAATCGCTCCCTTTCTTTTATTTAGCGAAAAAAGTATTTTTAATATTACAAAATGTTTATTAAAATTAAAGAGGCAATATTTTTAGCTTGTATATTTTTATTTATTTATTTTTTTATTTATTTCTTTATATTTGTTTTCACTTATGTATTCTTTCATTTATTTTAATTATTATTTTTAATAATTTTTGAAAAAGTTCTTCGAGAATTTTCAAATCCATTTGTTAATCATACAATTTTACGAAATTTCAATTATTCGAAATTCTCACAGTAAATCGTGAGGTATTAAAAAGTGTTGCAGATTAAATTAACACCAAAAAAGATTAAAATAATCAATTTTAGTGTTATTTTTTACTATGAATGAAATTTTACTTTAAATAAATTTTTCTTAACTATAAAATATGAAGATATCGATAACTCCGAGTCTTCGACTCGGAGTCATCGATTTCTTCATGTTTTATAATAATTAAAAATGACCGAGTAATAAAATCATTATTTTATATTATAAAAAAATCTTCTTCAAAATTATTTTCATTATTTTAATTCAATTATTACTTTCAAAAATTTTTAACTACAATTTTACTTTATATCAAATATTTTTAATAATTTTCGAAAAAGTTCTTTGTCAATTTTCAAATCCATTTGTTTACAATATTCAATTTCACGAAATTTCAATTATTCCTAAATTCTTTAATTAAATGCATATTAGAAAATAAAAACTTCAAATAATATAAAAGAAAATTGAATTAAACTTTTTCAAAAAAAATCATTTCAAAATTCAATTATTTCTAAAAATTCACGTTATATTCATTTTTATATTCAATTATAATTTAAAATTGTAACTGGAATTCATTTTTATAAAATGAAAATAAATTTTTCTTAAAAAATTCTACAAGAATTTAATTCTTTAAATGCAAAAGTAAATAATTCATTGAAGGATTGAATGTTTCTCAAAATTCAATTCTCATAAAGAATTCTATTAACAAATTTTTAAATAATTGAATTCTTTTGTCGAATTTTATTAATACTTGCATGAACATAATTAATTTTTTCAAGGAATTCAATTATAATTATATGAAAAATAATTGAAACGCTGCGATGAGTTTTATTATTAGAAAAAATAATTGAATCCTTAAAAAGAAATTTATTACTCTTGAAAATAATTGAATTTCTCCAATAATTTGTAACTTCTCTAAAATTAAATTTTTTTCTAGTGTTTTTAACTAAAATTCTCCAATAAATCCATTATTTTTAATAATTTTTAAAAAAGTTCTTTGAGAATTTTCAAATTCATTCGTTTACAATTCAATTTTACAAAATTTCAATTATTCGGAAATTCTGCAATTAAATATTATATTGAAAAATAAAAACTTGACATAATTTCAATAAAAATCCTATTAAACTTTTAAAAAGAATTAATTCTACAGAATTGTTTGTCAAAAATATGAAAAATTAAGAATTTCAATGATTTTAATTTGAAAATTTTTCAAAATTTAATTATTTCTAAAAATCCACGTTGTAATGCTTGTAATATTTAATTATAATCTAAACTTTTAACTGAAATTCATTTTTAAAACAATTTTTATTAGTAAATTCTACGAGAATTCAATTATTTAAATACAAAAATAAATAATTTATTAATTTCATGTTTCATGAAATTAAATTCTCATAAAAAATGTTATCAACAAATTTTTTTGAATCATTAAATTCTTTCGACGAATTTTAATAAAATTTTTAAGAATAATTACATTTTTCGAGGAATTTGATTAAAATTGCATTAAAAATAATTGAAATTCTACAATGAGTTTTACTATTTATGAAAGTAATAGAATTCCTAAAAGAATTTTCTTATTTATAAAAATAATTGAATCCCTGTAAAAAAAAAGTTATGATTTATGAAAATAATTGAATTATTGCGAAGAAATTTATAAAAAAAATTGTAAATAATTGAATTCCTGTAAAAAATTTTATTATTTATGAAAATAATTGAACGTTTACGTAGAATTTTATTCAATTTTTTTTTTAATAATGTAATTTCTTTGGGAAAATTTTATGAAATAGTAGATATTGAAAATCATTGAATTTTAGAAAATTTTTGAAAATAATTGAAATTTTGACAAGAATTTGATTAAAATTTTGTAAAATAATTGAATATCAGAGAAGAATTTTATTATTTATAAAGAGAATTGAAGTTTAGACGAAAATTTTTTTCAAATTTTTGAACACAATTGAAGTTAGTAACTAACTTACTATTCTTCCTGGAGAAGCTAAATTCGTTGAATTTTTACAAATCGTTGACTTTGGTGTTTTATTTAAAGTAAAATTTCTCACACATATTGAAAATTTCAGTTATTTTTTAATTGGCCAATCAGTGAAAGATGACTGATTCTCAGTCAAATTTCACTGATTCAGTTTTAGACAGTGGATAGAAAAATAAAAAAAAGGAAATAAGGAAAAAAATAATGAAAGAAGTAATGGATAGAAA
Organism: Leptopilina heterotoma; assembly: GCF_015476425.1. Taxonomy (NCBI): domain Eukaryota; kingdom Metazoa; phylum Arthropoda; class Insecta; order Hymenoptera; family Figitidae; genus Leptopilina; species Leptopilina heterotoma. The sequence continues at coordinate 938,054 of NW_025111187.1, read as the reverse complement.
AATAATAAAGAAATAATAGATAAAAGAAGTAATAAAAGAATAAATAAAAATAGAGAAACGATGGATAAAAAACGGTTGTTATGAATAAAAGAAGTAAGTTTAACATTTAAGTTTAATAAGACAGAGAGAAGAAACTATTTTGCTTTCTTGCTCTCACTGTTGGAAGGAGGCGCAGGGCGCATGCGCCAGGAGTAGGGGCAATGAGAGCGACAGAGAAGAATCAGTTTTTCCTTCTCGCTCTCATCGTCAGAAGAAGACGAAGAGCGCACGCGCAGGAGTGGGGTCAACGAGAGCGAGAAAGAAGTCTAGAACTTTAATTCGCATTTATTTTATTTTCAATTCCAAATAAATAAACCAGAGATAAACACCAGAAATAGCTAATTGAGAAATAAAAAAAACAAAAATCAATCCTAACACCCCCTTGATAAGAAGTAAATCGAAAATTGTTAACAAATAAAAGAGAAGTGTCATTTCCGAGATAAATTCGTGAACCAATGACCGACATTTGAGCGATAAATGTAAAGATATCGGAGACATTGGCAAGCACCCAAATGTGTATTGTAGTTACGCCACTGACAAGAGAATGGATAAAAGAAGGGGAGAGGGGGGGATGTTCTTCGCCAAGGGTTAGAGAGAAGAAAAGGGAGGAAGTAGAGAGAGAGAGAGAGAAGTGCAGTTTGGAAAAGGACGGAAAAACGTAATGTATGATAATGCCGAAGAAGGGTGGCTCTGCTCCCGCGACTCTCGCTAGCGTTGAACAGGAGGAAGATAGGGGTTACTTTGGTATCGCTCGCCAGGGGTTGGGCGTGGTACACACCCCCGCACACATCACCCTCCTGCAAGCCCTCTCTCCTTTGGTCAATACTTCGGGGGGGCCTTGCTGCTTGCATTACAGCGTCGCGACGCCGGAATTCGACGCCATGACTGCTCTCTGCTTTTCAACTGGCCTTTACCCGAGAATTCTTCATCCCTTTTCATCTCTCAGGCACTATAAAAAGGTCAGCTTCACATTTATTTATTTATCTCCCCTTCTACAAAAATTCATCCCTCCCCCCCCCCTGTCAAGCTCCTTTTTCTACACTTCTCAACTAAATTTATTTCATTGCCTCTTTGAATTTTTACATTTTATTTCCAATAACCCATCATCAATCAATCATTTTTGAACACTTTAGCAAAACATTTTTCAATTTTTAGTCAGTTTTTGTATTTCTCCGACTAAGTAGAAAAATCCTTATGTTTTAAATAAAAATTTTAAAAAAGAAAACTTTTTCTTAAAAAATTTTCATTTTTCTTTCAATGAATTTCTATTTAGCCGAATTATGTGTTTTGACAAATTTTTCTTTCAGACGTGCTGGATTTAGCCAAATGGACAAAAAACTATTTAGCCAAATTTCCACTTGTCAAGTAATAAGTATTAAAATAATAATAAAATAACAAGTAATAAAAATTATACTTGTTGAGAATTCAAAAAAAAAAAAATTGTTCTACACGATTGAATATTTGGCTGAATAAGAACGCGTTTGTTGGAAAAATTTATCAAAGGAAAATTCGGCTAAATGAAGAGTCCAATAAATGAAAAAAGAAAAACGGTGGCAAGGGTAAAAAACTGCTAGATGAATACTCTGTTAAATTGAATATTAAATGAAAAATATGACAATTCTGCTAAATAAAAACTCTGCTAAATGAAATTTCTGTTAAATGAACATTTGACTGAATAAAAATAAAGCTGAATACAAATTTGGCGAAATAGAAAATTTATCTTGTTTTAAACTAAGTAAAATAAAAATTCGGTTAAATAAAATTTAAATAAAATCGGCTATTTAAAAATTCTGTTGAATAAAAATACGACTAATTAAAAATTTTTCCAGTTAAAAATTCTGTTAATTGAACATTCGGTTAAATAAAAATTCGTTTAAAGTTGAATTCGGATAAATAAAAATTCGGCTAATCAAAAATCCCCCTAATTAAAAATTCGGCTAAATAAATATTCGACTAATTAAAAATTTTATTACATAACAAAACTGCTATTTAAGAATTCGGCCAAATAAAAATTGGTTTAAACAAAAAATTCGCGAATTGAAAATTCCTCTGGTTAATAATTCGGTTAAATGAAAATTCCGATAATTAAATATTCAGCTAGTTAAATATTTAGTTAAATAAGAATTCTTATCTTAAGTAAACATTTATCTAAATACAAATAAAGCTAAAAAAATTGACTAAATAGAAATTTATCTAATTAAAAATTTAATAAAATAAAAATTCGGCTAATTAAAATTAGGTTAAATTAACATAAGGCTAAATAAAAATTCGTTTAAAATAGCAATCGGCTAATTAAAAATTTGGTTAAAGAAAAATTCGACTAATAAATCATTCTTCCAGTTAAAAATTCGGTTAATTGAACATTCTGTTAAATAAAAATTCGTTTAAAGTAGAATTCGGCTGATTAAAAATTCTGTTAAATAAAAATTCGGCTAATCAACACTTCCCCTAGGTAAAAGCTAGGAGTTTTAAATACTTAAAAATTTGGTCAAATAAAAATTGTTTTCAATATAAAATTTGTCTAATTAAAAATTCCGATAGTTAAATAATGGGTTAATTAAAAATTCGGCTAATAAAAAATTTCCTTACTTATAAATTCGGTTCAATAAATATTCGAATACTTAAAAATTTAGTGAAATACAAATTAAGCTATTTTAGAATTTGGTTAATTAAAATTTCAGTTAAATTAAAATTCAGTTAATTAAACATTCGGTTAAGTAAAAATTCGTTTAAAGTAGAATTCGGCTAATTAAAAATTCTCTTAGTTAAAAATTCGACTAAATAAATATTCCACTAATTAAAAATTTGATTAAATAAAAATTCGGCTACTTTAGAATTCGGATAGTTAAAAATTCGGTTAAATAAAAATTCGGCTAATAAAAATTTTCCCTTTTTAAAAATTCGGCTAATTAAAAATTCTGTAAAATGAAAATTTGGCAAATGAAATATTCCACTAGTTAATCATTTAGTTAAATGAACATTCGTCTATTTAAAAATTCAGGTAATTAAAATTTCTGTTAAATAAATATTTTGGTAGTTAAAAATTCGGCTAAAGAAACATATGGTTAATTTAAAAATGGGTAAAAGGCAAATTCGACAATTTATAAATTCGATTACACAAACATTTGGTAATGAAAAGTCTGGTTAAATAAAAATTCGACTAATTAAGAATACGGGCATTTAAAAATTAATTTAAATAAACTTTCGGCTATTTAAAAACTTGGACTAATTAATATTTGGCTAGTACAGTTTTGAGTGATTAAAAATTCGGTTAATTAAAAATTCCACTAGTTAAATATTCGGTTATATAAAAATTGGGCTGATTAAAAATTCGGTTAAATACAAATTCGGCCCAGTGAATACTCAGTTAAATAAAAATTCGGTTATATAAATATTCGGCTAATTAAAAATGTTGACTACTTAAAAATTCGGTTAAATAAACATTTGGCTAATAAAAATCTGGTTAATTTTGCTAATTAAAAATACAGCTGAATAAAAATACAATAAAATAAAAATCTCGTTAAATAAAAATTCCGTTAGTTAAAAATTTGGTTAAATAATCATTCGGCTAATTAAAAATTCGGTTAAATAAACGAATTAAATTCACTATTCTCCCATAATTTAAAAAAATAATAAATATAAATAATATTTGCCAAATTCACATGACTAGGCGAAAAATGAATTAAGGAATAAAGGAAGTAACTTTTTTCTGAAGATGAAAAAGAAAAAAAAATGATGGAGTTGTTTGCGAAATGTGCATATACAACTATTATCGTTTGTATGCTCAACAACGAGTAGTCTGTCAGGAGGGAGCTATCGATAGAATATTTCAGCTCGTGAATACGATGCTTGCTCGATATTTTTTTTTCTTTTTTTTTTTGCGAAAAATACAATCTCATCCATATGCAAATGCGATACTTCAGGGGGATAAGTTTCGCTCATGCTATAGGCTAACGTTTCTTAGTTTACTTCTATATGTTGTACCCGATTGCCTCCCCCGGTTCAATTTTGTAAGATAAGTGTTGCCTTTTTTTTCTCTTCTTTCTTACAACGTCTTTTGTATAAACACGGAGGTCCCGGATCAAATGACCGACCACATTCAATATCTTCAGATTAGTTGTTTCTATATACTTTGTGGGAAAAAAAATTTACCGTTTCAAAAATCATTTTTCAAAAACAATTTTTCTTTTGGAAAGTGGAAAAAAATGAATTTCAAATTTTTTCAGATTTGATTTTTCCTTTTTCTATACATAAATAACAAGTTCAAATTTAACAGAATTTTTATATATTCAGCAGAATTCTTTTGGAGTTGATTCAGTCAAATTTTTATTTAACAGAATTTTTATTTAATTGAATTTTCATTTAACTGAATTTTTATTTAACTAAATTAACAGAAATTTTTTACTGACTAAATTTTTACACAGTCAAAGTTTTACTTCACACAATTTTATTTCGCAGAAGTTTTATTTAGCAGAATTTTTTATTTAGTCACTTTTCTATTTAATTAAATTTTTATTCAGTGAAATTTTTATTAAGCCAAATTTTTACAAAGTCAAATTTTTATTTAGCTGAATTTTAATACAGTGAAATTTCAATTGCGCTGGATTTTTATTCAGTGAAATTTTTATTTAACTGAATTTTTATGCAGCTAAATTTTTATTCAGTCATTTTTTTATTTAACTAAATTATATTTCACAGAAAAATTTTTTTTTAGCTGAATTTTTATGAAGTTCAATTTTTATTGAGCTGAGTTTTTAATTCTGTAAAACTTTTATTTAATAGTCTTTTTATTTAGCTGAATTTTTACTCTGTCAGTTTTCTATTTAGTTGAATTTTTATTCAGTAACATTTTTATTTAGCTGAATTTTTACACAGTCAAATTTTTATTTAGCTGAATTTTTATACAGTGAAATTTTTATTGCGCTGGATTTCTATGCAGTCAAATTTTTATTTAACTGAATTTTTATGAAATGAATATTTTAGTTAGCTGAATTTTTATTCAGTTAAAATTTTTCTTTAACTGAATTTTTATTTATCTAAATCTTTATTCAGTAAAATTTTTACTCTAAAATTTAATTTAAATTAAAATTTTTATTTAATGGAATTTTGTTTTCTTTAAAAAAAAATTTTTTTGGTTTTTTTAATCACATGTAAAATATTGAAATTAAAGTTTCGAGAATATTTTTATAATTTTTGTAATAATTGTAAGAAAATAGTAAATTATTTACTGAATTTTTTGGAATATTCTTATTTTTTTTGCGTAGGTACCAAAATCGATTTCTTTTTATGCGAGCGCAGCTGAACGTATTCGGCGCCATATTCTTGACCTTCCACATATGGCGTACGTTCTGATTTTCTGCCGCACAAAGGTCCATTAATGCTCTGAAAAAGATGCTGGATAAAATAATATTCCGAATTCGCTAAGAATTATTTACTGAATTGAAAAAAATATATTATCTTTATTTATTAAAATTTTTCATCTAAAAAAAATTGCATTACAAAATATTTTTAATTTTTACATTCAGTTTTCGATTTTTAAATTAGTAACAATTATTAGCAGCAATAAATAATTATTACTGATGTTAATAATTGTTGCTAAAATTAGAAATTACTATAATTTAACTAAATATTGTCAATTTTTTCTAGTATTTAAAATTTAAACTATTTTTTCTTTTATTTTAGCGTATAATTTAAGGAAGTTAGGAAAATAAAAAATAAAGTACTTTTTAAAGCTAAATTAGTTACAATTACTTTAACTTTTACTTTAACTTTGATTTTAACTTCGATTAAATCTTTAACTTTGACTTTAACTTCGATTAAATTTTCAACTTTGACATTAACTTTGGTTTTAACTTTGACTTTAACTTCGACTTTAAATTTAACATTAACTTTAACTATGACTTTGTCTTTGACTTTAACTTTGATTAAATCTTTAACTTTGTCTTTGACTTCAACTTTGAATAAATCTTTAACTCTCACTTTAACTTTGTCTTTGACTTCAACTTTGATTAAATCTTTAACTTTGATTAAATATTTAACTTTGATTAAATCTTTAACTTTGACTTAAACTTTGTCTTTGACTTTAACTTTAACTTTAACTTCGATTAAACCTTTAACTTTGACTTTAACTTCGACTTTAAATTTAACATTGACTTTAACTTTTGATTAAATATTTAACTTTGACTTAACTTCGATTGAATTTTTAAATTTGACTTTAACTTTGATTTTAACTTTGACTTTAACTATGAGTTTGTCTTTGACTTTAACTTTGATTAAATCTTTAACTTTGACTTCAACTTTGTCTTTGACTTTAACTTCGATTAAACCTTTAACTTTGAATTTAACTTTAAATTTAACATTAACTTTCGATTAAATCTTTAACTTTCACTTTGACTTTAACTTAAACTTTGACTTAACTTTGAGTTCAACACTCTGACTTTAACTCTGACTTTGACATCAAATTATAACTTTAAATTTAAAATCAAAGTCAAAGTTAAAATCAAGCTAACAGTCAAAGACTTTGATTCTAAATTTAACCATCAAAATGAAGGTAAAAGTAAAAATAAAAATCAAAGTGAAATTGAATGTCAAAGTTAAAGTAAAATACAAAGTGAAGCTACAAAATCGCAACCCTGGAATTTTATACAAAAAATAATTCGATTTTCATATCATATTGTAATAAAAAGAATGTCGTCTATACATGATGAGAATTTGTCTCCTTTTTATCTGTGAGACAATTGGAAAGTGATCAAAGTCGGCGAACTCACGCGTGTCAGATTTGTCTATAAAGGATTACACGCACGCAGTGTTGTGCTCACAAAAGTGAGGTGCGTTGCGCTCACGCTCGCAAAGTTAAAGAGAAGGCAAAGCAGAAGGAGTCAAGTTGTTTATTTGATGGCGCCATAAAAGGCCTCTTTATGTTTATCTCCCATTTAAAACGCTCGCATAAAACCGGAGACTACACACACAAACCATCAAATGGACATAAATCACTACGCGAAACGGACTGCGCCTCATCGCGCATCGAGAGCGCGTCTCCTTACCAATTTTTTTCCCCCTTTTCCTTTCGCCGCAAATCAAAAATTTTTCCTATAAATCGAAGCAGCGAGAAAAATCCATATTTCTCGTAATTTTTTCTCTAATCTCCAAATATATGAGTTTTTATCATTTTTCTTTGCGCAGGAATTTTTGGAACGAACTTTTCGATCTGTGTTTTCATTCTAAGAGGGGAAAAAATTGTTAAATTAAATTATTTAAATGAATTATATTTAATAATATTTATTTGCACATAAATCACATTCTTGCCATTGGGAAAAATCGTTTTAAAAAAATATCGTAATTTAATTCCATTTAGTTTGGAATTTAGACGGATTATGAAATTTCAAGTGGATCAGCTGTTCTTTTGTCCGCCGCCATTTTGTTTCTTGGTAATTCAAAAGTGACGGAATAAGGCGCGAAAAAGTTTCTAAATTTGAAAAAAATGTTAAACCTTTTGGATTTTGGAACAAAGAATTATCGGAACTTTCGGCTTTTGGAACAAAGAATTATTGGAAATTTTGTCTTATCGAACAAAGAATTATTGCAACTTTTTTCAATTTTCGTCCTCCAACTGAAATTTTTAATATAAATAAAAATATAATAAAAAAATATAAATAAAATATAAATTAATAAGCCGTCATTTAAATATTCGAAATGAGAATAAAATTTTCTGTCGAGAATTAATTTCATAAAAAAAAATTGTTTTATATGATAAATTTTGACTTGCGCTGATTTCATATAATTTGTAAACGTACATTTAAAATAAAAATAAATTGTAATTTATTCAATGAGCAATAACATATCCTTCTGTTGTTTTAATAATTTTTTTTTTTTCTCTCTTGTGAGAAAAAAAACGCACTTGTGAATTTCTGACAGATACTCGGAGGATGTTTTTAAATCGACGATTAACGTTTATTCAGTTCTCTATATAGTTTTCTTGGAAGTCAGCCTTGATTTGCATTAAAAGTGACTGACCCAGTTCTAAAAAAAATTGTTGTTGATGGAAAACTGAACAGGTTTATTCACCTGGGGTTCTTTAATAGATTTAGAAGGGAAGTATATTTTTTAGTTCACTTTTAATTTACTGTTATAAAATCATGTTCGTTTATAATTCATTCGATATACTTTTCTCTTTATATAATATTACTGAATTAGATACTCGTTTCTAATTAGATGTGCGATTGTTAAATAAATGAATATTTCCGATTTGAAAAAAGAAAAATTGAATTAAAAAATTGAATTTTAATTTAAATAAAACTTTTAAATAAAAATTTATTTAATATTACTATTAAATAAATTTTCAAATAGATTGAATTTTATTAAATATTCACCTAATAAATATTTAGAAAGGTATTTATTTATTTATTCAGATTCAAAATTCAATTAAATATGTTTAAAAGATACTTAAAATGTGAGTTAAACTTAAAATAACTTCTTTAAATAGAATCATAAATATCCACTTAAATATCATAAAATAAAAATTAGAAATAATAAAAGAAAAAAAAGTAAATAAAACTTTGGAAAATGTGTAAAAAAATTTCGAAAATCGTTTTATGATGTGGGTCCAAACATATTTACATTGAGAAAATAAAGTTGCATGATAACAGGTAGATTACCCCTCATTTAAACCCTAAAACGAGGGAAAAGGTAATTTTTAGTACTGACATTAGACAGGTAAAAAAATTTTTCCTCACGTTTTTAACTTGACTTTCAGAAAAAAAAGAAAGGCTGTAAAGGTATAAAAATTTGAGCGACCATCAAACGACCTTGTCAAAAAGTCAATCCTTCTTTCAATGATTTTCCTTTTTTTAGGGTTTTTTACTACTTTAGTGTCACTCGTACAACATCAAATTCAAAAACATTGTAAAAAATTTTTTTCTTTGAAAAATTTTTTTCATTCTAGTCAGAAAGTGCAAAATTTTTTAGAAACTATTTACTTAATCAATAATAATAGTAATTAACTAATTATTTACATTATTTTTTTAAAGATGGAAAAATTGAATTTTTTATAAATAATTATATTTTTTTGTTCAAATTTTGCTCTTTGTTAAAATTAAAAATTTCACTAATTAACAATTCGGTTAAATAAATATTCGGCTAATTAAAAATTCCGCTAGTTAAAAATTCGGTTAAATAAACATTCGGCTAATTGAAAATTGAGTTAAATAAAAATTCGGCTACTTCAGAATTCGGCTAATTAAAAATTCTGTTAAATAAAAATTCGACTAATAAAAAATCCCTCTAGTTAAAAATTTGGTTGAATTAAACATTCGGTTAATATAAAAATCCGGTTAGTTAAAAATTGGCCAGTAACATCTCTCAATTGTTTTTTTTATTAATCAAATAGATTTTTAAATAATTCAGAAGGTGAATAATTAAAAATTCCCCTAGCTAAAAATTCAGCTAAATAAATATTCGACTAATTAAAAATTTCGCTAGTTAAAAATGTGGTTAAATAAACATTTGGTTAATTAAAAATTGAGTTAAATTAAAATTTGGCTATTTTAGAATTCGGATGATTAAAAATTGAGTTAAATAAAAATTCGGCTACTTTAAAATTCGGCTAATTAAAAATTGGGTAAATAAAAATTCGGTTAATTAAAAATTCGATTAAATAAATATTGAGTTAACTAAAAATTAGGTTTAAAAATACAGTTAAATCAAAATTCGGCTAATTAAAAATTCAGTTAAATAAACATTCGGATAATAAACAATTGAGTTAAATAAATTCGGTTATTCAAAGTTCGGCTTATTAAAAATTAGATTAAATAAAAGTTCGGTTAAATGATAACTCCGCTAGTTAAAAATTTGGTTAAGTAAACATTCGGCTACTTTAGAATTCGGCTAATTAAAAATTTTGTTAAATAAAAATTCGGCAAATTAAAAATTCCGCTAGTTAAAAATTCAGTTGAATACACATTCAGTTAATTGAAAATTGGATTAATTAAATATTCGACTAATTAAAATTTCGGCTACTTCTGAATTCGGCTAATTAAAAATTCTGTTAAATGAAACTTCGGCTAATAAAAATTCCACTAGTTGAAAATTCGATTAAATAAGCATTAAGCTAAATAAAAATTCGTTTAAAATAGCATTCAGCTAATTAAAAATTTAGTTAAATAAAAATTCACTAAATGAAAAATTCGGTTAAATACACATTCAGTTAATTAAAAATTCGATTAATTAAATATTCGGTTAAATAAAAATTAGACTAATAAAAAATTCTTCTATTTAAAAATTCGGCTACATAAGTTTTCGACTAATTAAAAATTCGGCTACTTCTGAATTCGGCTAATTAAAAATTCTGTTAAATGAAAATTCGGTTAAGAAAAATTTCGCTAGTTAAAAATTCGATTAAATGAGAATTTAGCTAAATAAAAATTCGTTTAAAATAGCATTTGGCAAATTAAAAATTCGGTCAAATAAAATTTCGGCTAATCGAAAATTCCCCTATGTAAAAATTTGGTTAAATAAATATTCGAATCGAATTTTCCCGCAATGTTATCACAATACACCAAGGGGACTTTATAACTGACTGTGATTTTTTCTTTCGAGAACCACGCACATAATTTGAAGGTCAGTGAGCGTGTTGACAAAAGGGTTTGTTCATTCTCTGTTTTTTTATGAGGTATCTTCCAAGGTTGCGTGGTCAGAAATTTTTAGACAACCCTTCTTTGCTTCCGGAAATTCACTCATATATATCCAAAGGCGAGACATTGAAAACTACGCTATGTCCTATAGGGTTAACTGCCTCTCTCTTTTTTTCACCATTCCACGCGGTATTGTACAGGAATAATACGACATTTCTCTCCTTTTTTTTCGCAGGTAGTGAAAAAACGATGCAGTAACTTTTTTTTTACGAGGGTGCAGGAAACGCGCCATAACTACCATTCGAGTGCCTCTTCGCCTCTCGAGACCTTGACTCATCGTAAAGGGGTAATCAGCCCTCCTTGGTACAGACCTTGACTGTAATGTCTCTCCCAATCTTTCTTTCTCTCTCTCTCTTTCTCTCTCGCCTTTTTTTTATCTAGCTATTTTTTTTGTCCTGCCTCAAGCAATCTTGTCATTCTACAGTCGAAGTTTGTCTACGAAGCACGTAATCCTACAAAAAAAAGTCTTCGCGAAAAAAAGTGTTTTTTTTCACCGCTACGGGTTTTTTTTCTATTCAAGTGAATCTATTTTTGAAAAGTGCGAGTGTTTACGAAAATTCCACGAGGAATTGGTTCACACCTGTTGGTCAGTTCTTTATTTATTTACCTCAACACGGTTAGTAAATTTACCAAAAAAGTTATTTCTATTTTTTAACATCAAAAAAAGCGAAAAATCGCTAATAGAAATTTATATTTATTGAAATTACAAAGTACAAAGTTTCTTTGATGTGAGGGGAAAAAAATGAAATTTCCGGTTAGTTGGGTGTGTTTGTTCAAAAAGAGGCATTCGAAAGGTTGTAAAAATGATGAAACGGCAACTGACGCGTATAAGTTTTGCGACGGCGGACGATTTTCGACAGAGCTTTCTTTTGGTCGAGTATTAAAGATTTTTGTGCGCGCGGACAAAAAGTAATAAAAAAAAGAGAAAAAAAAAATGTTCATAAAGCGCAAGTTTTGAACGGCGTTAAAGTAAACGTGAGCGCAAATACTGCAAAACCACATAATAGCGAGACGAGTGGTACTGAAGGCAATGGAACGCATTGCCAAATGACCAATTATTGTCAGAAACATGTTCCATAACAACGAGAGTCACTTATTTTTCCCATACTCCATCCTATAACAGAAGCCTTCATTCGCCACAAAATGTAAATATAACTCTCACGATTCCGATAAATCATTACATCATATTTCTTTACACTACAAGGAAAATGTACTTTTAACTCACTGTATTATAGAGAAGAGGCTATGTTTACCCCCACTGTGTTTGTTTTCTTACTCCATTGTCTTTTTTACCCCGAAAGTGTGAGCGAATTTTAACGAATTCGCCTTTTGGAGTTGAATTTCTATTCGATTCATTTCGTTTGTGAGAGAATTTTCACGCCGCCTAGGCGGGAATTTAATGAACCACGTGGCGCGAAATTCGAAACGAAAAAAAAAAATTCGAAAAAATTAATAAAATGTTGAATTTTTATTCGCTTTATTTTGTTTGTGAGAGAACTTTCTCATGACATCTACAGGGTTAACACAAAAATTTAATTTTGTTTTTCCCGATTTTCAGACAAAACTTTGACTTTTTCACTGACCCTAAAGAAAATTTTGATTCACTCTAAAAATTATTAAATACTCAAAAAATGTTATATTACAATTATTTTTCCATAGGAATTAAGATTTTCGAAAATTCCAAGTTCAAACTTTTTGAAAATTCAATAAATTATAAGAATATTTTTTAGAAAACATGAAGATATCGATCACTCCGAGTCTTCGACTTGGAGTAATCGATTTCTTCTTGTTTTATAAAAGTTAAAGATGACCTAGTGATAAATAATTATTTTATATTTATAAATAATAAATATAAATTATAAATAATTATTTTCATCATTTCAATTTCATTATTATTTTCAAAAATTTTTATTAAATTCCATTTGCTTAGTATTCAATTTTACGAAATTCCAATTATTCGCAAAACCTTCAATTAAATATTTGAAAAATAAAGAACTTCAAATAATTTCAAAAAAAATTCAATTAAACTTTTTCAAAAAAATTAATTCAAAAGAATTGTTGATGAAAAGTATGGAAAATTCAAATTTTGCAAGATTTTAATTTGAAACCTTTTCAAAATTCAATTATTTCTAAAAATTCACTTTATAATGCTTTTAATATCCAATTATTATTAAAAATTTTAACTGGAATTAATTTTTTAATCTATTTTTATTAGAAAATTCTACTAGAATTCAATTATTTAAATACGATAGCAAACAATTTGTTGAATAATTGAATGTTTTTTTAAATTTAAATTCTCGTAAAGAATTTTATTGACAAATTTTTAAATAATTGAATTCTTTCGACGAATGTTATTAAAATTTTTAAGAAAAATAACATTTTTTGAGAAATAATATTGAAATTCACCGATGAATTTTATTATTTCTGAAAATAATTGAATTTCTAAAAAGAATTCGATCATTTATAAAAATAATTAAATCCCTTTAAAAATTTTAATATTTATGAAAATTATTTAATTATTGCGGAGAAATTTATAAAAAAAAATTATAAAGAATTTATTTTCTTTTTTAATGAATTTATGCCAATACTATTTCTTAAATAATTGAATTCCTATGACATTTTAATTGCTTATGCGAAAATAATAGAAATTTTCCTGTAGAATTTTATCAAAATTTTTTTTAAATAATTGAATTCTTTTGGAAAATTTTATTAAAATAGTAGATATTGAAAATCATTGAATTAGGAAAAATTCCAGAATTTTTGAGAATAATTGAATTTCGGCGAAGAATTTTGCTAAAACTTAATTTTGCTTAAACTTTTAAAGAGAATTTAAAAAAAAATTTTGAAAATAATTGAATTTCTGCGAAGAATTTTATTACTATCAAAAATTATTGAATTTTTGTGATGAATATTGGTTATTTATGAAAATATTTGAATTTCTGGAATGAATTTTGATATTTATTAAGATAATTGAATTCTTTTAACGAATTTTAATATAATTTTTAAGAATAAAAATTTCAAATAATTCTTTTAAAAATTCAATTAAACTTTTTTAAAAAAATTAATTCTACAGAATTGTTAGTTAAAATTTAAAAGAATAAAAATTCAAATTTTCAAAGATTTTAATTTGAAACCTTTTCAAAATTCAATTATATCTAAAAAATGTTTGCTACAATGCTTCTAACATTCAATTACTATATAATTTTAACTAATTTTAACTTCTAAATCAATTTTTATAATAGATTTTTAACTAATTGAATTTTTTTTAAAGAATTTTAATAGAAGTTAAAAAAATAATTACATTTTTCTAGGAATTTATTTTAAATTGTATTAAAAATAATTGCAATTCTCCGATGAGTTTTATTATTTATGATAATAATTGAATTCCTAAAAAGAATTTTATTATTTATGAAATTAATTGAATCCCTTTAAAAAATTGTATTATCTATGAAAATAATTGAATTATTGTAAAGAAATTTATAAGAAAAAATTGTACATAATTGAATTCCTGTGAAATTGTTATTATCTATGAAAATAATTGAATTATTGTAAAGAAATTTATAAGAAAAAATTGTACATAATTGAATTCCTGTGAAATTGTTATTATTTATGAAAATAATTAAATGTTTGCGTAAAATTTTATTCAAATTTTTTTTTAAATAATTGAATTCTTTTGGAAAATTTTATAAAAATAGTAGATATTGAAAATCATTGAAATGAGGGAAATTTTTGAAAATAATTGAAATTTTGACAAGAATTTTATTAAAATTTATGAAAGTAATTAAATTTCGGAAATGAATTTTATTATTTACAAAGATAATTAAAATTTTGACAAACAGTTTAAAAAAAATTTTTAACCTAATTGAATTTTGTCGAAAAATTTTATAACTTTTGAAGATCATTGAATTTCTGCAATCAATCACCAAAATTCAATTTAGTTACAGTTTTAAACTAAAATATTTTTATAAATCCATCATTTTTTAACAATTATTTAAATAAATATTAAAAAATTTAACTAATTTGAAAAGAATTTGAATTATTAAAATTTTTCAAAAATCTAAGTTCTTTCAATTTTCTTATTAAATTGATTCAAAATTGAAATTTTATAAAATTACGAATTAAAATCTTTCGTAGTTCATCTATTTATGAAAATGATAAACTTTTAAAATTCTATTAGTTTTTAAATATTTAAGTAAAATTATTCATAAAATAATATTGTATGCGGCGCAAAATTAAAAAAACGAATCGAAAGTTTAATTTTTTATTCACTTCATTCCGCTTGCGAGAGGATTTCCACGCCGTCTAGGCGGGAATTTACCGAACCATACGGCGCGAAAATTCAAATCGAAAATATATTCAAAAAACGAAAAATTAAAACAAAAGTTAAAATTTGCAAAGCAGGGAAATCATACAATCTGAAAATAAATTACTAATATATCATGAATGAGAATACTCAAAACAAATAAAAGTAAAAAAACAATTTTCCCTAGAAGTTATCATTTCACAAAAGCACTATAAATGTCGTGCACTTAAAACACAAAGTCAAGAGTATGTGCGCGCGAGAGCAAATAAAATTTTAGAGTGCCTTTTGCAACAATATATATTCAAAAGCGGAAAAAAATTGGGAAAAAAGGCGTAAGTGCCGATTGGGCACAGATTCGAAAAGGACAGTACTTAAGGTTTAGAGCCCTTAATGTCATCAGCGTAAATTTAAGATCGTAAAACGAGATATATGAGCGCGTTGCATAATTTACATTTTCATTGCTGGGTGCTACCTGAGGCTGGTTAAAGGTACTAATGGAGCATGCTTGATATTCGCGAAAGAATGAAAAAGAGTCGCGATAACGACAAGCATATAACAGTCGCCTGTTAAATGCTCGTTGAGCAACAATTTCACGAGTGTTGCGTGTTATATTATGGATAGTGTTTCTCTATACTGCACCTATATGTGCACACAAACACTTATATAAATATATATACATATATATATACTACACCTATATTTATATTTATTTATGTATATATATGTATACATATATATTATACCTATATTTATATTTATGCATGTATAGGTGTACCTATATAATATATAAAAAGTACATTTGTGGTCTTCAAGTCGGTAGTAAATTCATGCCCTAAATAAAATCACAAGGGGTCAAAATACCCTTTTCAGATCCTTTGATGTCTGGACATAACATTTATGTAACTTCTCCTTAAAGTCAATCTGGAAAATTATGCTAAACGATGAGAGTTTAATATACTACAAATTAGCATCAAGCATATTTGCTCATTATATTTTCATTCACTTAGTGAATTTTTCTCGATTTCTTCCCTGTTCAAAAATTTTTAATTTTAGCTCTCAACTCTTTTTATCGCAACGAAAAAAAATGTCAAGTCTTCCAAAATTTTCGTTCTGTAATTTTCTTCTTTTTCGATAAAAATATTTCTTGTATTTTCAATTATAAATGGAAATTTTTCTTTCTGTTCTGATTTTTAAATTTTTTTTTCTAGTTTTGAAGTTGGTATAAAAATTAAAAAACGAGAAATTCAATTTTATTATTTTGTTAATGTTTTTCTATCAAAGGAAAATTATATATAAATTTATGAGATATTTTCAATTTTTTTAAATTCGAATTTTTTTCCTTCTGTTCTGATTTTTGAATTTCTTTTTCTAGATTTGAATTTGGTATAAAAATTAAAAAACGAGAAATTCAATTTTATTTTTTTGTTAATGTTTTTTTATCAAAAGAAAATTATATATAAATTTAAGAGATATTTTCAATTTTTTTATAAACGGATTTTTTTCTTTCTGCTCTGATTTTTCAATTTCTTTTTCGAGTTTTGAATTTAGTAAAAATTAAAGAATATAAAAATTTGATTTTATATTTATATTTAAAACTAAAAATTTTTCTTTCTGTTCTGATTTTTAAATTTCTTTTTCTAGTTTTGAATTTGGTATAAAAATTAAAAAAAAAGAAAAATTCGATTTTATATTTTTATTATTTTTTTTATCAAAGGCAAATTGTATCTAAATTTAAGAGATATTTTCAATTTTTTTATAAACGGAATTTTTTCCTTCTGCTCTGATTTCTGAATTTCTTTTCCTAGTTTTGAATTTGGTAAAAATTAAAAAAAATAAAAATTTCATTTTATATTTTTCTTATTGTCTTTTTATCAAAGGTAAAAATTTTAATATTTCGAAAATTAATTATTATAAAACACTTTTAAATCGATAAAAGAAGAAGTGATGTTAGAAGTGACCGTTAGAAACAAAATTCTTGTTTTAAAATAATTTTTGAAAATATTAAAACTTTTATAACTCACTAACTTTTTTCATCATATTTTAAACTTATTCAGAAAAATTTAGTTTCAGTTTAGTATTTCAAGAAAAAATTGATGAAAAAATTAATATTGAGAACCAAACAGTCACATGCTGTTAACTTAAAATTTTTACTGACTTGAAAGAAGCAAAATTTAAAATTAAACAAAAGTTAAACATTGAAAAAAAATTCAAAATAAACAAATATTAAACAATGAAAAAAAAATTCAAATTAAACAAAATTAACATTTTTTGATTAACTTACACTGAAAAAAATTTTATTTGATTCAAATAACCGATTACTTGTCTATTATCAAATAAATATTTTCTTCAACCAAATAATTTTTATTAAAGTCAAATAAATTGTATTTGAATAAATTATTTCAGTGTTTGAAGCAAATACTATTTAATTGACTTAAATAAAAATTATTTGATAATATTTTTGATATTTATTGATGTTGATTATTGATATTTATTTGATAAGAGACAAGTAATCGGTTATTTCATTTAAAGAAATTTTTTTCTCAGTGTAAGAAAATTTTTACTAACATAAAAAAAAAATAAACGGAAAGTTGAACTGAGTTAAAAATCAGGTCAATTTGTTCTTCTCTGGTTTAAAATTTTCCCCAAAAAAATATTTTTAAATTGATCTAACTTTAAACTAAATTTGCAAAACTTTTTGTTCAAAGTAAAAATTTTCAACTTTATAAATATCAAGAAAATATTTTCTTATAAAAAAACAATTTGTTCCACTTCTTCTTGCTTTATTTTTACACCGAATTCAACACGAGTGAAATTCGAAACCCGACGCGACGCGCGACGGCATCTCTTCAGCGTCGGCAACAATAAAATGCACTTCAAACTTCTACAAAGTTACAATTTAGTTGAATACAAAAAAATATTTTTTCTTTCCTTTTTTTTTCTTTATAAACCGAAACTGATACTTTTTTGTATCGAAATTAATTTTTTTGCAGAAAAGAAAACAAAAAAAGAATTCCTTTCACAATGTAGAAGTTATGTTTTTTTTTCATGCCTGCCGCAAAATACCGAAAGGCGCAAAAAAATTTGCATATTAATGCAAAAAAAGAAAAATTCTAATCGATTAAACGCGATTGGAATTAAAATTTCTTCTATTTGAGCGCATAAATTTCATTTTAATTCCGTAAAGAAGATTTTCTTTCATTAATTGGTTTTGATATAGCATATATATATGTGTGTAGAATATATGAATTTTGCTGGAAATTCTCTAAAGATTACTACATATATGTAAAAACGATCATCAAATGCCAGTTTCTATTGCCTTGCGGCTAATAATAATAATATTTAAAAGATATCTCAGAGAGAGATTTTAATTTGCTTTTTCTCTAATTATATAAATCTAGATTCTAGTGTATAACGGTTTTTATGAAAAAAATGAAAAATTGCTTTTATTTTCTCAACAATCACGACAATTCAAATATATATTTCTTTTTTTTGACGAATACTATATTTGAATCGATATATATATTTTTAAACGCCTCTTGTAAAATAAAAAAAAACATTTTTTTTCTAGAAATGGAGGAAAAAAATAGGTTTTATGGATTTACGTAGCTATAAAATTGTCCATAAAACGTTCCGTTTACAGTTTAGTGTAATTTTCAAAGCAGAAAGTGTTGGACATTTTTACTCAAGTGTGTTTTTTGTTATAAAAAGTGAATTCTTAGAAGAAATTTTAGTTTCCGTAAAAGCTTTTCCATTTCGTACGCTATATGGACAAATTTTATTTTGTTAAAGCTCACTTTTTAGAAAAAGGAAACTAATCAGCAGCACAATGTTTTCTTTGATAATTCCTTTTTGATGATTTTATCGAATAAAACTAATTTCTCTGTTGATGAAAAATTTATAATTCTAAATTCTAAACTTTAAATTGTAAATTGTAAATTGTAAATTGTAAATTATAAATTATAAATTTTAAACTTTAAATTGTAAATTGTAAATTGTAAATTGTAAATTGTAAATTGTAAATTGTAAATTGTAAATTGTAAATTATAAATTTTAAACTTTAAATTGTAAATTGTAAATTATAAATTATAAATTTTAAACTTTAAATTGTAAATTGTAAATTGTGAATTTTAAATATTTTATTGTTTCGACTGATATTTTAATAATGGAAAACAGGGAGAAAATTTCTTTTTTTCAATAAAAATACATTATGACAATATTCTGTCAACATACTGTGAGTAATAAAAATTTCTTATCTACGTGTTATTGCCGAGTTTGTACAGTAAAAGAAAAGAAAAATGATAACTTTGCAGCAAAACGGTATTATGAAATGACAGTTATCATAAAATTATTTTTATAGCATTTATACAATTGTCGACATTCTTTTCTTTTTTTACTACCATAAAAAATACTGATTTCAATAAACTGAATTCTACAAGTTCTTTTTTTTTCTGCGCAGAGTGAAACTTTTATCAATGTTTTTTAAAAAAGAAACAAAGATATGTTTCTCTTTTAATTAATTATTCCTACATTATTTCAATTTTTACGATAAATATCATTCATTATTATTTTTTAATCAAAAAAAATAAAAATTATTTTTTTTGTTATACTTTTTCTTGCTTTCACTATAATTTTTTTTCTTCATTTAAAATTTTCCTAAAAGAGATGATAAAAATTAAGTGGAGTAATAATTTTTTGGATTCAATTGTTATTTTGAGTGGGTAGAATGAGTTTTTGGCTGGAAACTTGAAATTGGATGACTTTCCTTGATCTTAGGTATCATGTATATTGCTCTAGACAATAGAGACAATATATATCTATATATATATTTGTGTCTAGAAGATATGTGAAGACTGTGTAGAAGGGCGAGGACAATATTCATTTAGACAAGTCTCACCAAATGGCGGGTCTAACGTGTACCACGCCATAAGAGCAACCCTAGTCTGGCAATCGTCACTTGTTGGACGCCATACTCCTTTGGCTATGGCCTCCCCGAAAGGGCGGCGGCTCGTTCTCTAACGTTCACACACAACTTCGACCATTTTATTATCCACGAGTATAGACTCTCCGAAACTCTCTTCTCATCTCCCATATCCAGGTGAGCGCGCTCGCTACACTTCTTTCGAATTAATTCAATTTAATTTCGCCCAACGAATATATATATATTATACCTTCGATGTATAAAATTAAATACAAAAAGAACGGAAAATGCAAAAAGAACTTGTTTTAAAAAAGTAAAAAAAAATTTAAAAGTATTTATTGGGAAATATTACTGCTTGACTCACGTTTTCAGAATCTTTTTATATCGTTTATCGTATTAACAGTAATATCCTCTGTAAATTATTCAAAAAATGACAAGTAATATGAGTAATATCAAGTAATATCCTTTGTTAATGAGTCACTACTCGTTAATAAACGATATTACTTGTCGTTTCACGATTTTTAAGTGTTATGAGAAAATTTACTGGTTTTTATTCTGTGTGTTGTATTTTAACGCGTAATAACTTGAAATAACTAGTAATATCAGTTTTAACGCACAAATTAACATAACGAAAAAATTTAGAATTAACGAGTTTTAACGCACAAATTACCATAACGAGAAATTTAGAATTAACGAGTTTTAACGTTAAGATATTAAGATATTACTTGTTATTTCGAGCAAATGTGGTACAAATGTAGTAACTCGAAATAACTAGTAATATCAGTTGTAACGCATAACAGAGAAATATCTGTATATTAACGAATTTTAACGTATATTAAAGCGAAATAACAAGTAATATCTGTATTAACTCGAACTAATCAGTAATATCAACAATAACTCATAACTTAACAGAGAAATATCTGTATTAACGAATTTTACGTATATTAAAGCGAAATAACAAGTAATATCTGTATTAAGATTAACACGTATAAACTCGAAATAATCGGTGATATTAACAATAACGCATCTAATAACATAAAATTACCGGTTCCATATTAACGCGCAAACTAAAATAACGAGAAATATTTTTATAAACGAGTTTTAACGTTTATTAAAAATAAACTCAAAATAAGTAATAATATTCGTTTTAACGCACAACTTAACATAACGAGAAATATCAGTATTAACGAGTTTAAACTAATATCCGTTTTAACGCACAACTTAACATAACGAGTAGTATCTGAATTAACGAGTTTTGAAGTATATTTTCAATTTTAACGCATATTTGCTCGAAATAACAAGTAATATCTCTATTAACAAGCGATAACTCGAAATAACAAGTAATCTCAGTTGTAAATCATAACTTAACCTAACGAGAAATATTGGAATTAACGAATTTTAACGTATATTAAGAGCGAAATAACAAATAATGCCTGTATTAACGCGTATTAACTTGAAATAACCTGTAATATCTGCAGTAATAGAAAATAAATAAAATAACAATAATAATTAATAGTTGAAAATTGAGATAATCAGTTACCTTTTTTAACACATAACTGAAAATATCGAGGAATATCTGGATTGACGAGTAATAACAATAATAACAAGTAATATCTATATTAACGCGTAGCAACTTGAAGTAACGTGTAGTAACTTGGAAATATCAGTAATATCTCTATTAACACACAATAACCTGAATATTGACTATTTACATCAGTAAAAACGCGCAATAACTTGAAAAATGTATAGTAACATGTAATAAATTAAAATAGCACTTGACTTAACGAGTAATATTCGAATTACTGCGAATAATGAATGATAATATCCGATTAGTTGTTAATAATTAACGCTAATAATTAACATTAAAATCTTTAATTAACGATAATAATAAACGTTAAAATCGTTAACTAACGATAAAAATTAACGTTCATATAATGAATTAACATGTAAAATAAAACGTAATACTAGAATTAAAAAGTATTAAAAATTAACTTAAATATTATTTATTAACGCTAATAATTAACGTTAATATCATTAATTAACACTTAATAACTTTAAATTACGTTTTCTACAGAGTTATAATATTATTTTATTATTGATTAAAGAAATAACACGTAATAAAAATAATTATTAATTATTAATTAACACGTAATAGTAATAATTGACTTTATTATCACGTATTAACGCAAATAAACAGCAGTTAATTTTATGTATTAACGCTAATAATAAACGTGAATTTCGTGCATTAACGCTAAAAATTAATGTTACAATAATTAATTAACCCTTCATAACATATGTAACAATAATAATTTAACTTAAATACCACGTAATATCGCTAACATTTAACGTTAGTATAATGTACTATTGCTAGTAATTAACGTAAATATCATGTATAGCACTAAAAATTATTGTTAATCTTAATATCATTAATTAATGTGGTAATTATGTTTAAGAACATGAAATAAAACGTAATATCTGAATGAACGCGTAATAGTATTCAACACGTATTTAACAGATATTAACGCTAATATTTAAGGTTAATATCATAAACTAACGCTAATAATTAACGTTCATATCTTGTATTAACGCTAACAATTAAAGTCCATATCATGTATTAGCGATAAAAATTAACATTAATATCATTAATTAACACTTAATAACATGAGATAGCAGATAATATCCGAATTAACACTGAATGTGAAATAACACATAATAACAGACTTATCAAGTGATAAAGCTTGTTTTAACGCTTGTTATGACCATTTTTATCCTCTACGAACACACTCTGACAAATAATGTGGTGTAATAAAGCGTAATAACTTAATCACAACAATAAATACCGCCCGAATGAAGAGTCAAAAATAATAAAATGACTTAATATCGCATATTAACGAAATTGTAACAATAAAAAAGTAATATCGTGTATTAACGAATGGAATAACTAAGTAATATCAGTCGCTCTCTGTCTCTGAGAAGTGATATCACTTGTTAGACAGAGAGGAAGAGAGAGACTGATATTACTTAGTTATTGGATGAATATTCTTTTTTTTCATCTCTCTCGTTTTCTCTCCACCATAAATCGTAATGAAAATCGAAATCTAATAAGCGATAAAAGATGCTTGAAATCGAGAGACATTAGGGAGTCATAAAAGAACGTATATGACTTGAATATATATATATGTATATATGTATACGGAATTTGCAGGTTCGAATAATATAAGAAGAGAAGAGAAATGATAATTCAAGGGGTGCAACCACGCCTTAGGGGTTGAAACAGACATGTACGTATATACTCAGATATATATATATAGACACCCCTTGGAATTGCACTAATTGTTGAAATGTTATTTATGAGAATGTGTGTTGCCGTCACCCACGCATATTGCAAACGTTGAAGACCATTAGGCGCACTATAGCGTGCAGAGTGCGTTTATTCCAACACTATGACATAACCGACAATTTCCACCATTCACTGGATAATCCGCAAATACCTTCAGCTACCTGCAAGTAATCATTTCCATTCCTGGTCCCCAAACATTCACTAATGATTCTCTATTTTCTATATTGCTACTTCTGTTTATTGTTATTCTTTTGCTTTTATTTTGTCTTTTCAGTAATTTTGTAGGAAAGTTTTTTTTTTACCAAAAAGTGATTAAAAAGAGTCAAAAAGTGTGAAAAACTGAAAAAGAGTCGAACGGAAAGTTCGAACTTTCCGTTCGACTCTTTTTCAGTTTTTCACACTTTTTGACTCTATTTAACTCCTGTTCGACTCTTTTTCAGTTTTTCACACTTAAAGAATAAAAAAGAATCGAAAAGTATCAAAAGAAGTAAAAAAAGAGTAGGAAATCAGTCAAAAATATTTCAAAAGAATCAAACAGTACCAGAAACAGTAAAGAAGAGTCGAAAATCAGTCAAAAAGTGTAAAAACATTAAAAAAGAGTCAAAAAAAGTCGAAAAGCAGTTTAAAAAAGTCAAATGTAAAAAAAAGTCAAAAAGTGTTAGAAACAGTCAAATAGAATTAGAAAGTATCAAAAAATGTAAAAAAGAGTCGAAAAGCATTCAAAAATAATCAAATAGTACCAAAAATAAAAATAAGAGTCGAAAAGCAATTTATAAAAGTCAAAATGTGTCAGAAAGAGTCAAAAAGAATCAGAAAGAATCAAAATCAGTAAAAACGAGTCGAGAAGCATTCAAAAGTAGTCAAAAATAATCAAACAGTACCAAAAATATTTTTAAAAAGAGTCGAAAAGCAATTTATAAAAGTCAAAAAGTGTTAGAACTTAGAAAGAGTCAAAAGGTGTCAAAAAGTTTCAAAAACAGTCGAAAGGTATCCAATAATATAAAAATATTAAAATGAGTCAAGCAGCAGTCAAAAAGTGTATTAAAAACAAAAAAAGGAGTCAAAATGCAGTCAAAAAGTAACAAAAACCATTAAAATGAGCCTAAAGGAATCGAAAAGTCTATTTTAAAAAGTCAAAAGTAACGAGAAGAGTTAAATGTGTAAAAAAAAAAATAAAAATTGTCAAACAGCAGTTAAAAAGTGAAAAAAAGAGTTAAATAGTTCCAAACAGTAAAAAAGAGAGTCGAACCTCAGTCAAAAAGTGTTAAAAAGTATCAAACACAGAAACAAACAGAGTCAAAAATAAGTCAAACTGTATAAGAATAAAATATCGTCATAAAGAATCAAATGTGTCGAAAAGTGTAGAAAAAACTATTATAATGAGTCAAATAGCAGTCAAAAAGTGTTAAAAACTATAAGAAACAAAAAAGAGTCAAAAAGTGTCAAAAGCTATTAAAATGAATCAAATAGCAGTCAAAAAGTGTTAAAAAAAACTTTCAAAAACAAAAAAGAGTCAAAAAAGTGTCAAAAACCGTTAAAATGAGACGAATAGCAGTAAAAAAGTGTCAAGTACAAATAAAGAGTCGAAAAGCAGTCAAAACGTGTTAAAAAATATTAACAAAAAAAAGAGTCAAAATGCAATCAAAAAGTGTTAAAAACAGTAAAAAACAAAGTCGGACAGCAGTCCAATAATATCAAAAAAATTTAAAAGCGAGTCGAAAAACAGTTAAAAAGAGTAAAAAAGGAGTCAAAAATTGTCAAGAAGTGTCAAAAAGTATCAAAAATATTTTTAAAAAAGAGTAAAAAATTGTCAAAAATAGTTAAACGTGTCAATAACTGTAAAAGAGTGTCAAAAAGTGTCGAAAACAGTTAAAATTAGTTGAACAACAGTCAAAAAGTGTTAAGAAGTATCAAGTACAAATAAAGAGTCGAAAAGCAGTCAAAACGTGTTAAAAAATATTAAAACAAAAAAGATTCAAAATGCAATCAAAAAGTGTTAAAAACAGTAAAAAAAAAGTCGGACAGCAGTCTAACAATATCAAAAAAATTTAAAAACGAGTCGTAAAACAGTTAAAAAGAGTCAAAAAGGTGTCAAAAATTGTCAAAAAGTGTCAAAAACATTTTTAAAAAAGAGTATAAAATTGTCAAAAAGAGTCAAACATGTCAAAAACTGTAAAAGAGTGTCAAAAAGTGTTAAAAACAGTTAAAATTATTTGAACGACAGTAAAAAATTGTTGAAGTAATAAAGTAGAAAAATTGAAGTATCAAGTACAAATAAAGAATCGAAAAGCAGTCAAAATGTGTTAAAAATTATTAACAAAAAAAGAGTCAAAATGCAATCAAAAAACAGTCCAACAATATCAAAAACATTTAAAAAAGAGTCGAAAAGCAGTTAGAAATTGTCAAAAAAAAGTCAAAAAGGAGTAAAAAATTGTCAAAAAGTGTCAAAAGGTCGTCGTATCAAAAACAGTAAAGAAAAAGGAGACGAACATCAGTCAAAAAGTGCCAAAAATAGTGTAAAAAAATCAAATGTGCCAAAAACTGTTAAATTGAGTCAAAAAGCAGTTGAAAAGTATTCAAAAGAGTAAAAGAGAGTCGAAAAACAGTGAAAGAGAGTCGAAAGATACAAAAACAGTAAAAAAGAGTCGAACATCAATCAAAAAGTGTTAAAACATTAAGAATAAGAGTCAAAAAGAGTCAAAAATTGTCAGACGCACTGTAAAAAGTTGAAAAGCAGTCAAAAAGAGTGAAAAACCTAAGAAGAATTAAAGAAGAAAAGCAACAAAGTACGAAAAAGAAAATATGCCAGAAAATAAACAGAAAACGTTCCTCTTGGATTAACGGTTGATCTTATGGAGAAAGAGAAATATGAAAAGGAGGATAATAGCAATGGATCTCATAATGACCCATAATAAATGAATAAGTGTTTGTATTACTCGGCAGAGATAGAGATCCTAACTTTAATATATTGTGCCGTGCTTACAGGTATTTAAATAATAAATAATTATTGTTCACTCTAGGAAATCATTAGCCATCGGTGGCTCTCTAACATTGAGGAAGAAAAGCGTTTGAGGTTGGCCATTTGGTTGTAAAACACTTGTAAATACCTGCGGTGTCAGTAATCACTCTGTGTACTGGCCAGAAAAATACTATTTTTATGCTCAAAAAAAAAGAAGAAGAAGAAGAAGAAAAAAAAAGAAAAACATCATGAAATGAGAAAGTAAACGTTTTCAAGTATTTAGTTTCATTACTTCTGGATCTTCAAAAACATTTATGAACATGTTTGTGGATTATTCATCGCATGTGGGGTAATTTTCTCTTTAAGTGCTTCATCTACCCGGAGGATTTTAAAATTCTCAATGTATATACTTTCAACCTTTTATGCATTAATCGAGCATAGAAAATCTTTAATAAAAACAAATCGAAAACAAAAAAAATTTGTAAAAATTTAACGGAGGTTAATTTTTGTTTTACATTCAACAAACTGTAAATTTTTTTAATTACGAACTGTTTTATTATGAACGATATAATATCAAAAAACGGTTAAAATTTAGAAAGTTCTATCAAAAATTGCTAAAGTTTAGAAAAGTCAAAATTAAAATTGAAAAATGTTAATTCGTCAAAAATTAATAACTAAAAACTGTAAAAATTAAAGGAACTATAAGAGTAGTTCTTTTAGTTTTTACTATTTTTAGTTAATAATTTTTTAGTAAAAACTAAAAAAACTACTATTAGTTCTTTTAGTTTTTCCTGTTTTTATTTATTAATTTTTGACGAATTAACTAAATTTATTATTAATATTATAATAATAAAATTAACAAAATAGTTAATAGTAGTGGCTCTTTTGGTTTTTACTGATTTTAGTCATTAATTTTTGCCAAATTAACTTTTTTCGATTTTAATTTCGACTTTTCCAAACTTTAACCATTTTTTGATAGACATTTCTAAATTTCAACAAAAATAATATAAAACAGGGCAAAATTGAGAAAAAAAATTATTAAAATTCTAATTTTAGAAAAAAAAAAGAAAACGCAGGAGGGGAATAAATTAAACTTTAAAAACAGTGCTATAAATTAAAGTAAACAGAATAAAAGTAGATGTTTAAAACAATTTCACGTGATGAATGAAATTTCGCGTGTGACATGAATATGAATTTTAGTTGGAAAGCTTTCAACGTGTAAAAAATGTGCTAAGCATTCCACACGGAGGAATATCGTTTTTTTGCAAGTGCGAATTAACTTAAATGCATGAGTGAAGCGCGTTTTTAGTATATATTTATATTATGCTTTCACAAAATTCCAAATGTCATAAAGTGCGAAAAATATTGAGCCTCACATATTTCTCCATTAGAATTTTTGTTGAGTCATATAATAATATTTCGTATCAATCGACAATTTTTCCTTAAATACAGAGAATATTATTCTTCATAAAAATGACGTATACATATATTGAAATGAAAGGGAAAAATAAACTGATCCCGGATATACAATTTGAAATGGTGGAAAACACATTTCTCAGAGTGACGATAAAATTATTTTCTTTATTCAAAGTTTAGAATTTTTCTAAAGTGTTCATTTCCTATTAGGTATTTTCCTTTGCTTGAGGTTTACTAAAAGTTCTATTTTTAATATTTTTGGTATTTTTAGTATTTTTGGGATTTTTTGTATTTTTGTATCATTATTTTCTTATTGTAGTTTTCGTACTTTTTTATTGTTTTTGTATTCTTTGTACTTTTGTATTTTATGTATTTTCGTAAAATTGTGTTTTTGTCTTTTTAGTATTTTAGTATTTTAGTATTTAGTATTTAGTATTTTAGTATTTATTTAGTATTTTAGTATTTAGTATTTTAGTATTTTGTACTCCAAGTTATTCATTCATAGGTTTTGTATTTTTAGTATTTTTGTATTTGTTTGTATTTCTCGTTATTTTTTTGTATTTTTAGTACTTTTGTATTCTTAGTATTCTTGTATTTGTATACTTTTGATAAATCAGTACTTTTTTATTTTTAGTATTTTTGTATTTTTGTACTTCTTGTATTTTATGTATTTTTGTATATTTACGTTTTGTATATTTTTAGTATTTTAGAATTTTTTGTACTTCTTGTAGTATAAGTCATTTGTTAAGTTTTAAAATACTATCTACTTCTCGTATTTTTAGAACTTCTTGTTATTCAATAATAGGTTTTTTATTTGTAGTATTTTTGTATTTTTAGTACTTTTGTGTTCTTGGTATTCTTGTATTTCTATACTTTTAAATTCACGGTACTTTTCTCTTTTTAGTATTTTTGTGCTTTGAAACTTCTTGTATTTTATGTATTTTCGTATAAATGCGTTTTAGTATTTTTAATATTTTAGTATTTTAGTATTTTTTGTTTTTTTTAACTTCTTATATTTTTAGTAACTTATTAATTTCAAAATACTTTGTATTTCTAGTATTTTTTGTTCTTTTTGTTATGCATTAATAATTTTTATATTTCAGAATAATTATGTTTTAGTATTTTTTTGTACTTCTAGTATTTTTAATAATTTATTAATTTTAATATACCTTGTACTTCACATATTTTTAGATCTTCTTGTTATTCATTAATAATTTTTGTATTTTAGTATTTTTAGTATTTTTGTACTTTTTGTATTCCTCGTAGTTTTTTTTGTATTTTTAGTAATTTCACAACTTGTATTTTAGTACTTCTGGTTTTGTAGTTTGGATAATTTTCTGTTTTTTTTTTTTGCAAATTTCTATTGTTTAATTTTATTATTATTAAGAATACTATTAAGACAAAGCACTTTGACCACAGATAAATACATTTAGTACAAAAAAACAAGAAGTAAAAACTTACTAAAAACACAAAATTAATAAAAATAGAAAAGCACTTAAAATTCAAAAAATACAAAAAAATACAAAAAGAGCAAAAATACTAAAAATTCAAAAACTACTAAAGAATACAAGTTGTTCTAAAAATACTAAAATACGAAAACAATAATAAATAACATGAATTTTCTGAAGATACTAGAAGTACAAAAGTATTTTGTATACAAAATGATAAAAATACTAAAAATTCTAGAAGTACAAAAGTATTTTGTATACAAATTGATAAAAATACTAAAAATACTAGAATTACAAAAGTACTTCGTGTACAAAAGTAATAAAATACTAAAAGTACTAACATAAAAAATACTAAAATACTTAAAATACAAAAGTAAGGTGAATACAAGAGTACAAAATACAAGAATACTAAAAATACCGAGAATACAACAATTTCTAAAGTATACAATAAATACTAACATACAAGAAGTACTAAAGTATAAAAATACTAAAAACACTAAAATTACAAAAGTATTTCGTGTACAAAATAACTAAAAATACTAACATACAAAAATACTAAAAATACAAAAATACTAGAAGTACAAAAGTATTTTGTTTACAAAAGTATAAAAATACTAGAATTACAAAAGTACTTCGTGTACAAAAATACTAAAAATACTAACATACAAAAATACTAACATACAAAAATACTAAAAATATAAAAGTAAGGAGAATACAAGAGTACAGAATACAAAAATACTAAAAAATACGAGCATACGAAAGTTATATGCAAACTTTTTTCCTCTCAGTACTTTTGCTTTTTAATTTCTTTTCATTTCTAGAAATCAAGAATGAAACATTTCCCAAAAAACAAAAAATTCTCCAAACCATTATTTATACATATATGAACCTAAAAACCAGTTTACAAATCCTTAGACAAAGAATTTTCAGAATAAAATCACATTATCGGCTTTAAAGGTCTCTTTCTCTCTCTCTCTAAAAGATTAAAATATAACTCATATGATTATATGACAAACATATATATTCGCGAAATATAAAAGGGGGAATGGGAAAAAAGGAACAAAGTTTTTTTTTTGTCTTTTTTGTCTGTTAAGTACATGAGTAATCATCGTAACGTGTCTATAACATTGGGGCTTTTGGATATCTTATCTTGAAAAACGAAAGGGTCTTTGTTTCCTGAGATTTCACATAAAACTGGCACTCAATGGGGAACCAAAATGATATCTAGATAAGGTTGGCCATCCGCAGGGTTGGCACAGACAGCCGCATCTAGAATGCGTAAATTATTTTTTCGCTCCAGTGAGTCGCAAATTATTTCGACGTTATAAGTCGCAGTTTTTAAAGTGTAATGTGAGAAAGTAATTAGGAGATATTGTATCTGATTTTACTTCACTGAGAGGGCACTGTCATGCCGATTGTAAACTTGTATATTTAATTCGCAAGCCAACATTGTCATTAATTTATGGGGTTCTCTATGGAAATCGGAGGCGAAAACTGAAATAAAAAAAACTAAGAAAGGTATACTGGATTTTTTTAAAAAATTCTGGTACTTTGCAGTTGTATCAGAACTAAAACTTAGGGACTTAGATAATTTTCTAAGTTCTGGTTTAATTTTCAAATCATTTTCCATCAAAGTTGAAAATATTACGAAAACGAAATAAAAGATTATGGATGTTATGATTAGAAATATTGTTCTAATCATGCCGAAGGAGGAAAAATATTTAAGGAGCAAAAATAGGTTAGGGATAGAAAATGGCATGTGGGTAAAAAAAGAACAATTAAAAAAGCAGGACTTCCAGCAGCTTTATTGGAATCTCGCACGTATTAACATATTAAATCGTAAAGAAGAGGGGAAAAAAAGGAACATTCCCTCCTTCGGCTTCGAAAAAGAAATTCTCCTCTTTGGAGAGTCTTTTCTTTAAAACCCCGTAAGTTATCGAACTAATGACCCGAAGTCTTCTTGTCTGGTGAGACGGGGAAAGGAAGCGTGCAACGTATTCTTGGAGTTCAGAAGAGCGAGAAATCGCGAAACGTGGCGTTCTATACACGCAGGGTTTCGTGAAAACGACGTCAAAAAAAAAAGAAGAAAGAAAAGGGATGAGAGAGAGAGAGAGAAAGAGAGAGAAATGAAGGCGGATCCGACGGGATCTGCCGCATCGAGTCAATATAGATATAGAAACGAGAGCGAGAGAGAGACGAAGAAAGAGTGAAATCATCAAGGAAGAAAAGGAGAAGGAGGCAAAAGTTTCGCTCGTAAAGCGAATGGAGGCAAAAAAGGAAAATTACATTAAGAAACTCAGCTCCGTAGTGCTCCCTGGTGCTAATATCGCGCACCAACACTGCCACTACCGGTTCGTAAAAGGTGAGAGAGACAGAGAGGAGTTTGCCACTCCCGAGGGAGAGGGAAATGCGTCTTTTTGCCGAAAAGACCCAATGAGATTAAACAAAGGAAAGACGTTTCATTCATTTCATTCATTTTATTCACTTTATTCACTTTATTCACTTTATTCATTTTATTTCAAAACGTGAAAGAGGGTGGATATGTCATTTGTGCCATCTAGAGGTACAATGAAGGAGTTGAAAATTAAAGTCAGTTGAAAAATACCGTTTCGGTTCGAAACCAGAGCCCTCTCTCTCACTCTCTCTCTCTCTCTCCAAGAAAAATAGAGAGAAAGAGAGAGAGAGCTCTGGTTTGAAACCAAAACGGTATTTTTCATTTTGTCCCCCCTTTCGGACAAATTTTATCCCATAATCTTGTTTTGTTATCAGAATTCCGTTTGAATGGGTTTCGTAATGCGGGTAATGAGCTTGTCAGGTTGGCTATTTTCATAATGAGCTATATCGGGGTTCACCCAGGTGCTTCGCAAATCTGGACATTTGCTTGAGAACTCAACCCCATACTGTTACTCATCATTCCGACACCTTTAGCAAAAGGAAGAGGAAGAAGAAAAAAAGAAATGTTAAACCGGTGGCTTTGATCATAATGTAACGACCAAGTTGTGCCATCACGAAAATGGAATTATTTTTTTGTGATCCACTTGATTTAGTGTAAATAGTTGGAAATTTCTCCTTGACATGTGAAGCTGAATGTGCTACCCATCATAGTTATCAGAGTGGAGAGACTCTGAGTTAGTGAATAATCATTAGTTGATGCAGTACCTACGAATTTTTTACAATCTGAATAAAGCTCCTTGTATTATTTCATTAAGTACTGAAACACGATCTGCTACTATTTTCAATTAGTGAATAATCATTAGTTGATGGTACATTAGCACCATCAATTAATAGTGAGTAATATCAACAATAATCATTAATGATAATCACTAATGATGATGGTACAGTAGTATCATCAACTAATGATGATAGTACATTAGTACCATCAACCATCAACTGATGATTATTCACTAAATAAACATAATAGCAGATCGTTCTTCAGTACTTAATAATGAAATTATACGAGGAGCTTTATTCAGATTGTAAATATTCGTAGGTTAATAAAAATTATTATTAAATAATGGGAACCATGTTGTTTGGTGTTTTTTTAATCATTTTTATGATTGTTGTCTTTGAAATCGTTGCTGTGAATCATTAGTTAATGAATAATGAAGCATTAGTTAATAATACTAACTAATAAGTAGTAATACTAATAGTAGTTAGCAGCAGTAGTAGTAATACTAATGTATTACTAACTAATGCTTCATTCGGCATTAACTAATGATTCACTAACGCAAAGTTTTTTCTGCAGTCCCCAGTCAATTTTTCATAATTTTCTGTTGGTTCAAAACAAAGAAATGAAGCTAAAAATGGCACTGGTAATTTTCCAAAAATTTATGTTCGTTTTAAGGAAATTAATAAAGCTGTAACTGAAACTCATTATTTTCCAAAAATTTATGTTGGTTTTAAGGAAAAGAATAAAGCTGAAACTGGCATCAAGTTTTCAAACATTGATGTTAGTTTTAAGCAAAAGAATAAAGCTGCAACTGGCACCAAGTTTTCAAACATTGATGTTAGTTTTAAGCAAAAGAATAAAGCTGCAACTGGCACCAAGTTTTCAAACATTGATGTTAGTTTTAAGCAAAAGAATAAAGCAGCAACTGGTACCAAGTTTTCAAAATTTGATGTTAGTTTTAAGCAAAAGAATAAAGCAGTAACTGGCACCAAGTTTTCAAACATTAATGTTTGTTTTAAGCAAAAAAAGTATTAAGCTCCAAAATTTAATTTTCAAAATGGTGCTGATAATTAGTTGTCATTTTAGAGTTATAGGTTCAAAATTCAGTAGAAATTCAGTAGAAATTTAGTAAAAATTCAGTAAGACGAGAGTGATCAAAATCAGCAGTGAATCTGATTCCATTTTTAGATATATATCCGTTTACTACAAGATGCTTCCTCTACTCTGAAAAGTACAGAGTCAAAAGTACGTGAAAAAATTTGAAATTTCGAAAAACTTTCAGTGTTGATTTTAGACAGAAGAGTATGATGAATATACGACAAGCCATAAAAAATATGTAAATACAGAAGCCAAAAACGTCTGCTTTACTTAACACTCAATTTTCGGGGGTAATGATGGTAAAAACTATCTGATATGTTTAGTTGGGAATATGGAGAAGTGTGCATGTTACTATTCCGTAATCGGCTTGTGATTGAAGGAGCACATGTGTTCGTTGTTTTAACGTGCTCGATTCATGTTTACGCAACTGAATTTTTGTCCAAGTGTTTCAGTCCAAGACACGAAGATTTCCATTGAAATAGGCAGCAGGCATACAACTTACTATTTCTGATTTGTTGTTTCTGTTTTTAGTTTTTGTATCCTCAAGAATAATTGTTGTCAGTTGTTTCATTATTTAGTTCGCTCCACCAACTTCTAGTTATCAAAACCAAGTACAAAGTAAATTCAAAAGAAAATCATTTTAACCATATCTTGGAAACTAATTGAACATCTCATTTTCGTTGCAACTATGTAGGCAACAGATTTTTTCTGCGATGCTGGGAATTATGAATGAAGCAAGTGAAGATAAATATCAGCAAGAAGGTTAAGATCGATTTTCAGAATATGGAATTAAGATGGTACGTTATTTCGAGAATAAAAATTGTCCTCCAAAAAGTGGGAAGATATCGATTCCTAATGAAATGGCCGCGCCAAGAAGATCAAGTTTAACAATGAAGAAGGGAACTGAGGTAGAAATTTTCCACGAAGCTCTCGGATAATCCTGATTAAACATGGATATAAGAGAACATCCTCCCGGTTTAATAGATGGAAATTAGCGCTATGAGATGAACGTGAAGGTGGGATAATACGCGGGCAAACTGCCAGACTTGAGATTAAAACAAAGGAGGAAGAAAGTCTACAAGAATGTTTTGGGAAGGGTTGGCAAACTTTGAATAGGAGGGTGGAGAGAATAGAGAGAGAGAGGGAGAGAGAAATGGTGATTCCTTGCCTCTCCGCCTTGTGTATAGTTACGTGTCTATATACGTATAGACGAGGGTAGCCTGCATACAAAGTGGTCGCGAAATGAAGGTCTGCCGTACAGACCTCAGACAAACTTTTCATTCTTTTTTTCCTTCTTTACTTATTGCCGCATATAAGGAGCATTGCCCTTTATGAGACGTAGGAACCAACGCGCCGTATGCTTCCAATGGATAACTTTTCGCGATGAAAAGTGGAAAAATCCCCTTCTAAATTGTTGTTTCGAATTGCTTTCAGTTTTTCTCACTTTTCCAAACTCTCTTGCTTTATGGAACACTTAACGACATTTTCCATTTTCGAAGGATAAAATGTGGTGTGTGTGTGCATTCTTTTCCTTCTCACAGCTGTGACACGAAACTGTTTCCAACTATTTTGTTTACCCCTTTTTTTCATTTTCGACTTTTGACACTTTTTCTAAGGATTGAGAACCAAAAGCTTATCCAAACATTGCAACTTCGCAACAATTTTGATACTTTTGATAAGTTCATCTATTTATGAAAATTGTAAACGCAACTCTTAAAATTCAATTAATTTGAAAATATTTAAGTAAAATTATTCATGAATAATTTCTAAGTAATTTTATGTTCTTTTAGAATTAGGTTTAAATTATTTTTAAAATTGCAATTGGTAAAGCCAAAGAAGAAGTTAGCTAGTTGTTGAAATGAAACTCCTATTGCGCAATAAGAAAATCGACCTATCTAATTCATTCGATCACACATACCTTCTCAATTGTCTTAAGAATTTCGTTTCTGGAATACGTATCAAGAATAGATCGTGTGGCGACTATCTCTGTATATATATAAAAGAAACGAAATCGAAGACTCGAAGCTTTTTGAAAAGGTGGGGGTTAAAGCGATCGTAAAAATTCCTATCGCGAAAACGATAAGAGGGATACTCTTAGACGATCGAGCAGCTCGGGCACAAAATTGAATTGGTAAAAATCCGTGAAACCTTTTGTGTGTGAAGGGCACATCCGCCCAGACACTCGATCGGCAAATATATCGCCGAGAAAGAGAGAGAAAATATTATGCACATATATAACTTTTCTTCGCGTATTTCCCCCTTTTTTAGAATCGGGAGTCTTAAAGCATAAATATTATTAGAATAATAAATAGAAATTAAAATATAAACTGAAATTTCCCCCCTGAAATGCCCAGAAATTCTGGGGGGAAACCCTCCCCTAGAATTGGTAGGATTTCGAGGGGGTTTCGGGGAATTTTCGAATTGCGACAATTGGAATATAAATTTGTCTAGAATGAACCGAGGAAAAAAAAAGTGTACCGGTTAAAATTTTTCGGTTAAACGGAACACACCAGATGTCCGGCGTAATTCTCCGTTATCTATGCGAGATTCTCATTTTGCTTTTTTTGACATAACAAAAGGGTTTGTAATATGGCGCATTCGCAAGGATGAGATGGATATAATTTTTTTTTTTTTTTTGGTGCGTGACGATCGTGAACTCGTTTAGCGCGCGCTTCCCTGAGTCTCTGCAACCAGTCAGGTATTCCTCCCTATGTGCCCGTTTTTAGATTTAACCTAACAAAATATGCAAATTGATGGTGCGCAGCGGCATTTACCCGGTAGAATATACATGGGTGGAGAGAAAGAGTAAAAAAAAGAGAAAAAAAAGGAGAAAGAGAGTCGAGAGAGAGAGACGCTCGGGACGAGAGAGGCGAACGTAATCCTCGCCTACGGGAGATTGCGGGAGGCCAAAATGAACAAAAAAAAAAAAAGGGACACCAGGATATTGAGCTTATCTGTATGCGTGCATCCTGGACTTCATGTACCAGAGCGGCTGATGCGCCATCTAGAAAATCCATTGGCGTATTCTCCCATTTTCCCTCTTGTCTTCTGAATTATTCATCGTGTATAGAAAAAAAATATTTTCTCTATAATTTTTTTGGATTATTTATTTATTTTACAAAAACGGGGATGTCCATATTTTCTATCTAATTTTTGTTTTATATTTTTAATAGTAGCAGAGGTGCGATTTTGTAATTTCACTTTGACTTTTGCTTCGATTTTGACTTTGACATTGACTTTTACTTTCATTTTCACTCTGACTTTGACGATAACTTTGATTTTGATTTGGAAAGTCAAATTGAAAGTCAATGTCAAAGTAAAAGTGAAAATCAGACTTTGACTGAGACTTTGATGACTTTTACTGTACATTCGACTTTAACTTTGACTTGTATATTTTTATATTGACTTTCACTTTAAATTTGAATTCAACTTTTACTTTTACTTTGACATTGACTTAAACTTTGACTTTATCTTTGACATTGTCTTTAACTTTAAAATGAAACTTGACTTTTACTTTGAACTTTGACTCGATTTTATTTAACTGTCATGTTAACTTTCACTTTAAATTTGATTTGAACTTTGACTTTGACATTGACTTAAACTTTGACATTGACTTTGACTTTATCTTTGACATTGTCTTTAACTTTAAAATTAAACTTGACTTTTACTTTGGAATTTGACTCGATTTTGATTTAACTTTGATATTGACTTTCACTTTAAATTTCACTTCAACTTTGACTCTTACTTTGACATTGACTTTAACTTTGACTTTCAAAATTAAAAAAAAAACTCAGAGATTAGATTTTGAACTTAAATTTTAATTTGACATTCACATTGACTTTGATTTGACTTTTAATTCTGATTTAACTTTGACGTTGACTTTGATTTCCACTTTTATTTTAACTGTGATTTGACATTGACATTGATTTTAACTTTCACTTTAATGATAACTATGATTTAACATTTTAACATTGACTTTAACTTTGATTTGAAAGTGAGATTTGAATATTAAAATTCTAAGGCAAAAATTTGAGAGACAAAGCTAAAATCAAATCAAAGTTAAGGTTAAAGTGAAAGTTAATGTCGAACTCGAATCAAAAGTCAAAGTCAAATATTATAAAATTGCGTTTTTGAAAATTTGATTTTCACTTTCGTTTTTAATTTGACTTCAATTTAACAATGACTTTTATTGACATTTTCGTTTTAACTTTGAATTTGGAAATGAAAGTGGAAGTTAAAATAAAAATGAAAGTTAATTTTATTGTCAAAGTCAAAGTGTGAGTCAAAATAAAAGTCAAAGTCAAAGGCTTTTGAGTCAATGTCAAAATCAAATTG
This sequence comes from Leptopilina heterotoma, assembly GCF_015476425.1. NCBI lineage: Eukaryota > Metazoa > Arthropoda > Insecta > Hymenoptera > Figitidae > Leptopilina > Leptopilina heterotoma. The sequence continues at coordinate 900,341 of NW_025111187.1, read as the reverse complement.
AAAATCAAAGTCAAAATACAAAGTCGCACCTCAAACATCGGATTTTATGATTTTTTCGACTATTTTCAAAAAATGCAACTTTTTTTCGACTTATTTTCCAAAATTACGATTTTTTCATCTTTTTTTCCAAATATTGCAAACAAAATAACATATTTTTAGCATAAAATGGAACTCATTTCAATTTTTATTGTGTTAAAAATAATTTACAGACAAATCGTTTAAAATTAATAAATAAATTAATAATTAATTAAAAAATATTAATTTAATAAAAAGAAACCTTAAATTTTTTAGAATCATTTTTAACATTTTGGAAAAAGCAAGAATTGTTCAAAATTTTTAATTAAAATTCTTCAAATAATTAATTACTTTTTTAAAATAATTTTTAAAATTTCAATCACTTTTAAAAGATTTTACCAAATTTTAATTGTTTGGAAACTTTTTAATTGTATATAATTGAAAAGCTATTAGTGAAAAATGATTTGAAAATATTTTTAAAAGATTAATTTTAAGAATTTCTTTATTATAAAGTTTTGCAAATATTTTACCTTGCTAACTTTTAAAAAAACTTGAGTCACAATTATTAAAAAATAATTGAATTTTTGTATTTAAATAATTGAATTCTCGGAAAACTTTCGAAAAATTATTAACAATAATTTATTTACAGAAGAACTTTAGTTAAAAATTGAAGAAAAGAATTGAATTTTAGAATAATTATTATAATTTTTAGAAATTCCTAAATTTTAAAAGGTTTCAAATTGTAATTCTTTTAGTGGAAAAACAATTCAGAAGTATTTTAATATTTATTTAACAACATTATTCAAGTTAAGAATAATTATGATGTTTTATTTTACAAATAGAATTTCGATTTTGAATTTTGGAAAAAGAATTATTTCCGAATGGGTAAATAATTTTTGAAATAATGCATTTGGCAACGAATCGTTTTTGTCACTGCTTTTTAATTCAGAAAAGACTGGCGTCAGAGTGGGGGCAACAAGAGCGAGAGAGATATTTCGAAATGTCTCACTCGCTCTCGTTTCCCCCACTCCATAAGCAATGACAAAATCGTCGGAGTGGGGACAATGGGAGCGAGTGAGACATTTCCAGACGTCTCTCTCGCTCTCGTTATCCCCACTCTTTTGTTCACTCTGACTCCATAAAAGTCACGAAAATAAGAGATAAATAAGAGTGGAAATGCTAATTATTACTAATATTATTATTAATAAACACGAAATATTTAGAAAAAACAATCGAAGTAAACCAAAGTAAGAAAAAACAAAAAATAAAACTCGGTACAAATAAATATTTATTCGATAATTGTTTGACTGAATCAAACAATTTTTTCCAGGTTGCAAAAATTATCAGAATTTTCATGCTAAAGCAGTCAAAATTCGATCATGTTTACTAATTCGGAAAAAAATACCCATTAACCTTATTAGGTTCTGTAAGTTTTCTTAAAAAAAAAAAAAGAAAATTTGATATTTTTTCCTTCGCCATTTTTTTCGAACAATATCTTAACTATAGAATAAACGAAGCCGCGAGAAATCGTTATTACCCAGGTAAAGTAGATTTTTACTTCAGAGAGACGTTCACAGATCGGCGGAACCTAAGAAACTGGGCATTAAAGTACCTAATAATTGTTGGGGGGGGGGCATGATGGCGGAACGAGGCGGAGCTCACTGCTAGCGAATATTTTAAGTTTGCGCGCGTAGGTTGCGGGTGCGAGCGAGGGAGAAACAAGTCCAAAGAGAGAAAGGCGGAATTTCTCTCTTTCAAGCATAAGAGAGAGAGAATAAGAGAGCAAGAGCCGCTTGGTAGATGATGGCCGCCTCTGATCGTCGTTTGGAAAAAGGAACTTCGAACGTATATAGTTTCCTATTCCGGACTTAATTAAAACCAAATTCTCCTTTAATTGGTGCTGAGCTTCTCGATATTTTGCGATAGGTATTTCTTTATTTTTTCTCCCTTTTGCCATTCTTTATACCATTTTTCATAAATTCCACACTACACGCGCTATCGATTCTTGCAATTATAATTATAACCCTTCTTCAATTAACTTTCTTTAGCGAGATGAGAATAAAATCAAAAACCATAAATAGAAATCCTAAATTAAAAAAAAAACAAAAAAATCTAGTCTTTAACAATTATTGTTTTAACAATCGGAAGCGATTTTTAAGACAATAATTGTTAAAGACTAGATTTTCATTTCTTTCTTACCAAGAAAACAACATTTTTCTATTTAGAAATAATTGAAAAAATTATTAAAAACGTCTTTTGGTGGAATAAATAATAATTTATTCCCGCGATCAGACAGTGGTGCAATTTTTTTACGAGTACCAAGCCGAATGTTAATTTATACTCAGGCCAGGATCTGCTACAATTTACGACAAGCCATAACAGCCCCAAATAAGATTTTAGATTACCGTTTTAGCATTTTCCAATAGGGAGCCACCTGACTCCGAAAAAATCTATGGATCCCTTGCCTATTCTCACGGGAGGAGTGGTTTTTTCTCTCTCTCTCTTTCTTTTTCTTCCGCTAAAGGGTGTTCTCTTCTGTATGCAACTGCAACCTCATTGGATGGCATTCTTAGAAATTTTTCGAAAATTGAAAAAAGTTGGACAAAAAAATAAATGATAAAAATCTTGGTTTTTCTATTAAATTATAAAATTTCCTTGAACTTTTGTAGTTAAAAATAAAAAGTGACCTAGTGTGGGATTTTGTAAATTGAATTTTGATTTTATTTTGATTTTGAATTTAACATTTACTTTGACTTTAGTTTTGACTTTTACTTATAAACATTTTATTCGATTTTGACTTTGACTTTGACTTTGACTCTACCGTTCTTTTTAACTTCAAATTTGACATTAACTTTGACTTTTGACTCGATTTTGAATTTTGAAATTTACTTTTACATTAAATTTACATGTAACTTAAAAATTTGATTCGATTTTGACTTTAATATTGACATTGAGTTTGACTTTGATTCTAAACTTGCCTTTAAATTCAAATTTGACATTAACTTTGACTTTTGACTCGATTTTGAATTTTGAAATTTACTTTTACATTAAATTTACATTTAACTTACAAATTTGATTCGATTTTGACTTTAATATTGACATTGAGTTTGACTTTGACTCTAAACTTGCCTTTAAATTCAAATTTGACATTAACTGTGACTTTTACTTTGACAATTTGATTCGATATTGAATTTAACATTGACTTTGACATTTAACATTGACTGTAAATTTGACTTTTGATTCGCTTTTTGTTTTGACATTGACTATGACTTTGATTTCGTCTTTAACATTGAGTTTGACTTTGACTTTAAATTTGACTAGATTTTTATATTTGACTTTAATTTCAACTTTTGACTTTCACTGTAAATTCGACTTTTACTTTGACAAGTATTTTGATATTGACGTTTACTTTAAATTTGACTTTTAATTTGACGTTTTATTTGATTTTACATTGACTTTGACTTTAACTTTGAATCTAAATTTGACTTTTGATTCACTTTTTACTTTGACATTCACTACGAATTTGATTTTAACTTTAACATTGAGTTTGACTTTAAATTTGACTTTGACATTTTACTAGATTTTCACTTTGATTTTGACTCTAAATTAGACTTTAACTTTGCCTCGTATTTTGATATTTTGACATTGTCTTTGATTTAAAATTGACATTTAACTTTGACTTTCACTTTGACATTTGCTTCAATTTTGAATTTGACATTAACTTTGACTACAAATTTGGCTTTTGATTTCATTTTTTCTTTGACATTGACTTCGAATTCGACATTTTTAATTTCACATTGATTTTAACTTTAACTTTTACTTTAAATTCGACTTTAACTTGTATTTTGATATTGACTTTTACTCTAAATTTGACTTTTAATTTGACACTTTATTCGTTTCTTACACATTGTCTTTGACTTTAAATTTAAAATTAAACTTGACTTTAACTTTGGAATTTTATTCGATTTTGAATTTGACATTAACTTAAAATTTGACATTTGATTCGATTTTCACTTTCACATTGATTTCAACTTTGACTTTCACTTTAAATTCGACTACAATTTATTTAACATTGATATTGACTTTCACTTTAAATTTAACTTCAACTTTGACTTTTAGTTTTAAATTTGACTTTAAATTTGACTTTCAAAATTAAAAGAAACTCTGAGATTAAATTTTAAACTTTCATTTGACATTTACTTTGACATTTGGATTATTTTTCTTTATACATTTTATTCCACATTATTAACTTGAGAGAAATGGGCGTTTCTGTACATTTTACTCTAAATCTCTCCGTATATTTTTTTTGTGTATATTTTTGCGTATATATTTTATTCTCAATTTTTTTTTTCCTTAAAAACACATTTTGATATCCAAACCAATCTCTCCTTCCATCCATGTCCTTTTCCACCCATTTCCCCCTCTCTCCCTTTTATATAGAGCACACGTTCCTCTTCACACGCTCTTCCACTTATAACCCCTCGTGCCACCACCCTGATAAACTCGGGGGTCGAATATAGAAGCAAGGGATGTCTAGTATACCCTGGACTGCACTCGGTTTCATAGGATGGTCCCGGGAAATGGTCTATCTCCCGACACCTATACCTTCGTCTTTATTTCCGCTGACCGTATGCTGCCACTATTCCCCCCTCCACATCACCCCTTTTCTCTCAACTCAAGCTCCAGACAATGTCGACAGTAATTCCCCCCGCCCCTTGTTTCGATGACTAAAACGAACCATGCTGGTAAAAAAAAAAAATTCTTTTCTTCTTTTTGCTAAAAATTTTTCTACATTATATTTTACGTATATATAGAGTGAAACAAAAGGGCTGACAAAGGGTGAGAAAAGGGACGAAATTCTTTAAAGAATGTTTGAATTTTATTAGAATTTAGAAATTATTATTATTAAATATTCTAAACAAAATATTAATTATATTATTAAATTATTACTTTTATTATCTTTATCCACTTTACAATTTATTGTACAGTACTCTTTGAAATTGAATTAATAAAAATGATTGATAATTTAAAGTAGTGAATGACTTTTTGCTTTTGAATTCGTAAATTTTACTACAAAATAGTGATTTTTACTAATTTATTAGTAAAATTTACTAATTGATACTAATTGAAAAAAAGTCAGTTACTAATTCAAATTATTTTTACTAATTCAAATTTAGAGAGTAGGAGAATGTTTACTATATACAGCAATTTTTTTTAAATTTTCGCTTATTTTTTTTTTTATTTGGTAGTCTTTAATTAAGTAATTTTTAAAAATTAGAAAATATAATCCAGCCTTGGGTTTATAAAACAAAAATAACATTTCTGTAAATATTATTCTCGAGGAAAAAATTTTTCTCAAGTGACGATGAAAGTATTCTCAGTTAACGCTCATATCCCGGAGAAATCCACTGGTTCTCGTTCGATCACCAAAGTTAAGCTCCGTTGAGCGCGGTTAGTACTTGGATGGGTGACCGCTTGGGAATACCGCGTAGTGTTAGCTTCTTTTTTTTCAATTTTTATCAATTCTTTTCCTTAGTTTAACTAAAAATTTTTTATTTTTTACTACTTTTAAAACATATTTTTTGAGTAGATCCTATTTTTTACTCCTTTCTAGAATATTAATCATTTAGCAATTTTTTTTATAATTTTTTATTTTAAATAGAATTATTACTAGAGGAATATAGTCTGGGTTGGACCTTAGTCAAGGTTGGACCCCCGATATTTTTTAAAAAAGAACACTAGCGCCACCCATGCGCGTAATATTAAATAACTGACTAAGAAATGGGAAAAAAAGTTAGTCCCTTGTCATAATTTCGTATTTTATTCGAAAAAGTTAAATTAAATTTTAAATTCTATTTAGTGGAACAGCTTACAGAATATGTGAAGAATTTAATTTTTAATATTTTAAACATTTAAACAAAAGTTGGATTTGAATTACAAAAATTACAATTTTCTGTCAATGAGAAACGATTTAGGTAGCAATAACCTAAAATTAAAAAATATTTCTTAATTTAAGAATATTGTAATTTTTTATTCAAATGCAACTTTTGTTTAAACTTTAAAATATTAAAAATTAAATTCTTTAAGCCTCAAGTAAATAGAATTTAAAATTTAATTTAACTTCTTTATATAAAATACGAACTATGGCATAAAATTATTTTTATAGTAATTTTTTGAAAGGAAATCAATGGTCAGAAAATAAAATCCAGCAGAAAATATTCTGACCCTTTTTGAATTTTTATTTTTCTTGAAGATTGATAGATTTTAAAACCCATCCGTAATTTTGTAGAAAATATGTTTTTGTATCTATCTACAAAAAATTATCGAATGAAAAAATTAATTTCTTCTAATTTTTGAAGCACTTTTTTGAAAAAAAACATTGTTTTTAAGTAGAAAATGCTAAAAATACCATTATTATTAAATTTTTTTTATATTTAAATTCACTTGTTTATTTTTCTAACTAATTTCAAATCATACTTTTTCAAAATATAAAATATAAAAAAATTATAATAAAATTATGATTTGAAATTAGTTAGAAAAATAAACTTGTGAATTTACATTAAAAAAATTGTATAAAAATGGTATTTTTACCTAAATATTATTTTACCTAAATTAGTATTTAACCTAAAAACAATGTTTTTTTTCAAAAAAAATGCTTCAAAAATTTTTGGAAAAATTAATTTTTTCATTCGGTAATTTTTTTGTAAATAGTGTCACGTTACCGTAACTAATAATAACTAATAATAATAATAATGGTAGTAATGATAATAAAAATAATAATGGCAACAATAATTATTAACTATTATTTATTATTATATTATTATTATTAATTATCTATACTATTATTAACGCTTTGTATTATTAGAACAATAAGTAGTAGTGGCTACCATCGTGTCTTACCAGAACGGCCGCTACTACTTGCGAGTAGTTCCAGAACTGTAGCGGCGCTAGTGCTAAGGGAATATTTTTTTTCTCACTAAACTAACAATATTTACAAGGCTATTAAAACTGTTAAAAATCAATTTATAAAAAGTGATTAATAATATTTATTATTTATCATCAATTAAGAGAAGATAAGTTATTAATCATTATTTTTGTTACAATTATTATGTTTCACATATATATTATTTTTATTTTTTTTCCACAAACAGATTCCAAAGAAATAAATTAACTGCATAATAAATAATAATATATTATACATTGACAATAAATAAATAATAATAATAATCAAATAAATAATAATTTTATACGGGTGATTCTACACGACGTGATAACTTTTGAGAGAAATTTTTTTTACAAATTTTTTTTTTCAAATAATTTTTTTTCCTACCTTGACCTGTTTAAAGAAGCTTGAAAATAATTATTTTGTTGATATTTGAGCTTAATTTTTTTTTCTCTTACATAAACAATTTTTAAATTTTTACTTTGCAGGTTAAATAATAAGTAGAAAGAAGTCAAGTAATTATTGTAGTTTTAAACCTAAAAATGCTATTTCTTTTTGTAAATTTAACGCATAAATACAACTTGTGAACTTGATAATATAAATAGTAAGTAAAATCGCGCCAAAATTTAAATAAAAATAAAAAAAAATCCATGAATATGTAAACTATCGGTTATAAATAAAAAAAAATAGTAGGGAAAGTATTAAAAAAATATTTTTACACAAATTTATAAATTTTTTCTTAAAAAAAGTTTTTCTAAAAAGTTATAATTTCTATAATATTTATTTTCCTATTTGTGAAATTTTATAAGTTTGATAAAAGTTAGAAAATTGTAAAAAAAATTAAGATTAAAACTATTTTGCATATTTTCTGTAACTCGATAACAATTTTGTTTAAAAAATTATAAGTTTCTTTTTGAAAATGAAGAAAAATTTTTATAAAATTACTATTTCTTATCACAATTTATTAACAAAATTCTGTTCTTCCTTTGAAAACAGAAAAAATAATAATTTCCATCATTTTTATACGAAAAATTTCCAAAATTAATATATATATAAAATATATTTTTTATTTTTAGAAAATTTTAAATATCTTTAGGCGAAAAAATTCCTATAATTTCTATTTCTTAATTAGGATTTTTAACCAGATTATTTAAAGATTTTGTTAAAAAATCTGCATAATTTCTATTTTTTATTATAATTTTTTTAACGAATTCTCAAGTATTTTTTTTTTTAAATTAAAAAATTTTCGTAAATATTATTTTTTAATCATTATACCCATTGATCGTCATTACAAAAAATTGAATATTATTAGAAAAAAATTTTCTTTGAAAATTACCTTTATTAGAAAAAGAAATTTTTAGAAAATAACCTTCATTAGAAGAAAGAAAAATAGAAAATCACCTTCATTAGAAAAAAGTTTTTTAAAAATTCACCTTTATTAGAAAAAAAATTTTAAGAAAATACGTTTTAGAAAAATTGTACCACAACCGCTGTTTTGTCCTCTTTCACTTTCTTTTTCCTGTTTTTTTTGTTCTTTTTTACGTTCTTTTTTCGATTTTTATTTATTTTTTCTTTTCCTCATTTTTATGGTCTTCTTTTTAATTTTTAAAAGCTAGTTTATTAACTATTTAATGAGTTATTTTTTCAGTTTTCTGAGGATGGCAAAAATTGAGACAAAAAACGAATCAAAATGTTGCTTTGAGGCAACATTTTGATTCGTTTTTTGTCTCAATTTACCATCCTCAGAAAAACTGTAACTATTAATTATTTATTATTAATTATTAATTTATTTATTTGTTAATATTTAATGAAAAAAAATATTATTAAAAAAATAGTGTTATAACAAATTTTTCTCCTCTCAAGAAACAAATTCCCCTTGTTTATAGTGATCAATTAAAGAAATTCCATAGCAATAGTCATAAGCGCAGTAAAAATTGGAACTCACTTGGAAATAAGCATTAGTTTTATCTTATTGCAATCATCTCCATATTACATTTATACTTGTGGAGTAGGGAGTGTACATATAGGACTATAAAGAAAAAAAAAAGTCAAATCCAAGGCTATTTCTCACTTTACGGTGCGAGCGAGCGCGGACTATACACGCAATATTCATATAATATATAAAACATATATACACAAAAGCCGAACTATCCAAGTTGGGATTATTGCTCGATGCCAATAGTAATAAGGAAGATAGCAATATACACACACTCAATATGCTGCTAAATCGATATATAAAACGAATAATATATCCTAGCTTATAAATTCATATTGCGTACACGCGTCTATACACATGCAAATATAAATATATATATATGTAGAGTGCATTTTAATATTTTAAAACATAGGCCCACGCATCTCTCTCTTTTTCCCTCTTTTTCTCTCCCTCGAAAGAACCGGATGCGTCTCGCGAAATAAGATATTATAATCTCGCGCTTTCGATCGTAAATATTTTCGCGGCGACATTGCATTAAAGACCCGCTGTAAAATCGTGCAACGTGTTACCCCGGATACTCACCCTGCCGAATCGGTGACATTTCTTTTTTTTTCTCCGCTTTTTTTTCAACTCGAAGTTGTCCATTAGTGGTGTTAATTAATTTTTACTGATATTTAAAACAAAAAAAAAAAAAAATTGTCGATCGCTTTTGGATAAAGTTTGTATTTTTGTAATTTTACTCCCGGATTTTTTTCGCCTAAAAAAAAAACAAAGAAAAGAAAATGGTAAATGGCCGTAAATTGAATTTTGGGGTTGGCGCAGAAATGGCGCAGAAACAAACGGAAAAATGTTTGTTTGAAATAATCAAATATTGAATCAATAAATACATTTTTCTATACAGTAAACGAGAGGTTTGTTAGCTTCAACTAAAAATTTACTTCAGATGTTTATTTTGACGATGACTTTTAACTTTTACTTACTTTTTTTGAGTTTGACTTTGACGTTAACTTTCAATTTTCACTTTGACTTTCATAATCAAAGGCAAAGTCAATTTAGAGTCAAAATTAAATTCAAAGTCTAAATCAAATAAAAAGTCTAGATAAAAAATCGCACGGGTTTCGACTTGATTTTGACAATGACTACAGATTTTAACTTTGAGTTTGACTTTCACTTTTGTTTTCAAATTCGAAGTTAAAATAAAAAAGTCAATTAAAGTCATTGTCAAAGTCAAATTAAAATCAAAAGTTAAAATCAAATTACAAAATCGCACTCGTGGAATTTTTTAAGTAGACTTTCCATTCGATTTAGACTTTGAATTTCATTTTGACTCTAAATTTGACTTTGCCTTTGATTATGAAAGTCAAAGTGAAAATGAAAGTTAAAGTCAAAGTCAAACTCAAAGTTAGAGTAAAAGTCAAAATTTTTTACTCACCCAATTTTCTAATTTGACTTTGACTTTCGCTTTGATTTTGACTTTGACAATGATTCCAAGGAGCTTTGACTCTTATTTTCATTCTGACTTTGACTTTGACATTGAAATTAACTTTCACTTTGACTTTGACTTTCATTTTAAATTTCAAAGTTAAGACAAAAATGTCAATAAAAGTTATGGTCAAAGTCAAATTCGAAACGAAACTCAAAGTCAAATTTTAAAAACGCACCTAATTTTGTAATTGGACTTTGACTTTTGCTACAATTTTAACTTTGACATTGATCTTCAAATTCACTCTGATTTTCACTTTCACTTTGACATTGACTTTCACTTTGACTTTCAAAATCAAAATCAAAGTAAACGTCACAGTTAGAATGAAAATGAAAGTCAAAGTCAATGTCAAAGTCGAAGCGAAAGTCAATAAGTGAAATTACAAAATAAATAAATAAAATTTATTACAAATAAATATTTTCAAAGTAAAAGTCAGAGTGAAAATTAAAATCAAAATTAAATTCAAGGTCACTGTCAAAGTCAAATTCAAAGTCGAAGTCAAAATCGAATTGAAAGTCAAGGAGAGCGAATCAAAGTTTTTTTTTCAAAAAAATATTTAAAACAAACTTTATTTATAATAACCAGAAAATAATGTTCACAATTTGGTTGAAAATTTGAAAATTTGAAATTTGGTTAAATAATGTAATATTAACTCTGAATTATTTTGTTCGAAACTATTAGAACACTTTTTTCAAAATATCAAAATTAAAAAGAAAAAAGAACGAAATTTCCTTTCCAGCTGCTGATTATTATCTCACGAAAGTCTTTATATACAAATTAACCGCGTCTTTTTAAAAAACGATTGTAAAAATTTCGTGTAAAAAAACGATTTCATGTAAATTTATTGTATATTTTTATGACTTGTTATATTATTTTACGGTATATTATGATTCTTTATGTCACATTATATTTTTTATGGCATGTTACACTCCTTTTTTTCGGGGGGGAGTGAGGAGGGGAGAGAGAGAGGTGGGGTGGGGGTTTATGACATATTATGTTATTTGATGCCATTCAACTACTGCCGAATGACACGTTACACAATTTTATCATCTCTTTTATATTTTACGTTCAACTAAAGTTGTCTAAAAAATGTTAGATTATTATTACAATGAATTGAATGTTGGTTTTCTAAGTTCCTTTTTTGATTTCCTATCTTTGAAAGATTCGTTTTATTTTTATTTTTTATTCATTTTTTTCCTTTTTTCATGATTTTCTTCATTTGTTCTTATTTTTATCAATTTTTTCTTATTTTTATCATTTTTTCTTTAAATATTAATGAGTTAAAATTTAACTGCGATTTGAATTACTTACTGATTTTTTGCTATTGAATTAGTTAAAATTTACTTGTTTTTAAAGTGTAGGGAATTTTTTTTTAATTGCGATTCAAAAGGAAAAAGTGATGAAAATTTTAACTGATGATTTAAGTTAAGTTAGTATTGGAAACTTAGTAATTAGGAAAAACCTTACTACTAGGAACTTGGAACTTGAAAAAATCTCACTACTAGGAGTTTAGTACTTGGCGAAAACTTCATATTTAGGAAAACATCAGTATTACTAGGAAGAGTGAACCTAGAAAATTCTTAGAAGCAGAACTAGTAAATTATTTCTTAGGAAAAACTTGGAACTAGAAAATTATTACTTAGGAAAATTTTATAACTAGGAACTTATATCTTGGAAAAATCTTAATACTAGGAAATTAGAATTACAAAAATAGTACTAGGAAATAATAAAAGAAAAATTTTTTTAACTAGAAACATAGTAGTTAGGAAAACCTCAGTACTAGGAACTTAGAACTTGGAAAAACCTTATTACTAGGAAATTAGTACTTAAGGAAACTATTTTGAAAACTCGCAGTATATTAAAGAACATACGAGTACTAGTAATACCTTAATACTAGGAAATTAATACTTAGGAAAACCTTAGTACTAGGAAATTAGTACTTAATGAATCTTTAGTATCTTGAAAATTCTCAGTATATTAAGAAATATAATAGTACTAGTACAACCTCAGTACTAGGAACTTAATACTACGAAAAATATTTATTAGAAACATAGAGGTTAAGAAAACTTACTAACTAGGAACCTAGTACTTAGGAAAATTTAATTACTAGGAATTTATAAATAAGAACTTTATAGCTTTAACTATAACTAGAAACTTATTACTTAGGAAAACCTTAGTACTAGGAAATTAGTACTTAAAAATAATTTGTACTTTTGTTAATCCTAGTACAAAAATTAACAGTAGTTAATGTAGGGAATTGTTTTTCTAATTCCAATCGAAAAAATTTAAAAGTAGTAGTACTATTTAAAACAGTTTTTTAAGGATATCAAATTGAGACAAAAAACGAATCAAAATGTTGCAACATTTTGATTCGTTTTTTGCCTCAATTTGATATCCTTAAAAAAACTGAAAAAATATCCCATTAAATAGTTAATAAACTAGCTTTTAAAAATTAAAAAGAGGACCAAAAAAATAAAAATCGAAAAAAGAACGTAAAAAAGGACAAAAAACGTGAAAGAGGACAAAAAAAGTGGAAAAAGAACGTAAGAGAGAAAAAAGAAAAAAAAGAAAAGAAAAAATAACGTAAAAAAACCAAAAACAGTTAAAATTCAAGAGCAGTTTTCTCAAAGCAAGAAAAGAAAGACACACAGAATCCATAGTGAATAAAATCGGAATGTATCGTCAAATGTAAAGTTGACTCTATTCCGCATTGCGCGCAGCATCTTGTGGATTTTTTGCCTCTCTCTCTCTCGCTCTCTACTTTTTTTTTTGTTGTGTGTGAATGCAGATCCCTCGACAAACTAAGCGCCATCTGTGGAATGAAGTTTCTTTTCTGGTTACTCCCCTCCTCTTGAATCAGATTTTTCTCCCACTCTTGGGGGATTCTGTTGCTGTTACTCTCTCTCTCTCTCCCTACTTCCCGCGTTCATCGGCCAAATACATATTTCACGGACATTCATGATGGCCGCCAAGCATCTGTGTGAACCTGTCTGGCTAGGACTGAGTCGTTTCCGAGCCTCGAATCAGGCCCCCAAACGGAATCGTCCGAGGGCCCCTCGGCTTTATTCCCGAGGAGTCACGAACTCACTTTCGGATTCATTGGCGTAATGTTAATTTTTATTAACTGCTAAAGGAGCACTTATTGCTTCTCTTTTTTTTCGTTTGCTAGAATTTACTTCTTTATTGTTTGATTTTACTTATTTGCTAGAATTTTCTTCTTTATTGTTTGATTTTACTTATTTGCTAGAATTTTCTTCTTTATTGTTTGGTTTTACTTATTTGCTAGAATTTTCTTCTTTATTGTTTGGTTTTGTTTATTTGCCAGAATTTTCTTCTTTATTGTTGTAAGTTTTCTTCTCTATTGTCAGGTCTTCTTCTTTATTGTTAAGTTTCCTGATTTATTTGCTAGAATTACCTTCTTTATTGTTAGGTTTTATTTATTTGCTGAAATTTACTTCTTCATTGTTTGGTTTTATTTATTTGCTAGAATTTTATCCTTTATTGTTGTAGATCTTCTTCTATATTGTTAGATTTTCTGCTTTCTTTGCTAGAATTCCCTTCTTTATTGTTATTCGGTTTTCATCTTTTTTTTTATTAGGTTTCTCGCATTATTTGCTAGAATTTTCTTCTTTACGGTTATTAGTTTTCTTTCTTTATTGTTAAGTTTCTTGCTTTATTTGCTAGAATTTCCCCCTTTACTATTAATAGGTTACTTTCTTTATTATTGATTTTTCTATTTTTGCTACGTTTCTTCTTTATTTGCTAGAATCCTTTTCTTTAGCGTTAATTTCCCTTTCTTTGTTTTTCTTTCTTTCTTTATTTCTTATCTTGAGGTTTGCTTCTTTACGTGCTAGAATTTTCTTCTTTATTTCTAATTTTGTTTCGATATTTGCTAGAATCGCTTTCTTCACTATTAGTCTCCTTTTTTAATGCTAGATTTTCTTCTTTATTTGCTGAAATCATCTTCTTTATTGTTAGTTTTCCTTTCTTTGCTAGGCTTTCATTTTTATTCGCTAAAGTTTCCTCCTTTTCTAGATTTTTTATTTTTATTTGCTAAAATTTACTTCTTCATTGTTAGGATTTATTTATTCGCTGGGGAATTTTTTTCTTTACTACTAGGTTTTCATATTTATTTGCTAGAATTTCCTACTGTATTGTTATTTGGTTTCTATCTCCATTTACTAGAATTTACTCGTTTACTGTTTTTAAGTTTCTTTCTTTAAAATTAATTTTCTTTTTTTTACATTCTTTCTTCCTTATTTATTATTCTTCTTTCTTCTTTATATCGCCTTATTTATAAATAATAATTTTTCGTAATTATTTTTAATAATTAATATTTAATTAATTTTTCATTTTATTAATAGGTTTGCTTCTTTATTTGCTAGAATTATTTTCTTTATTGTTATTAGGTTTCTTTCTTTTTTGTTAGGTTTTCTTCTATATTTACTAGAATTTCTTCCATTAATGTTATTAGGTTTCTTTCTTTATTGTTAGTTTTTCTTAATTTGCTATGATTCTTGTATATTTGCTAGAAATTCCTCCTTTACAGTTATTCGGTTTTTTGTTATTGTTAATTTTTTTTTCTTTGCCAGGTTTTCTTCTTTATTCGCTAGAATTGCTTCCCTTATTATTAGTTTTCCCATTTTAATACTGGGCATTCTTCTTTACTTACTATAATTTTTTTATTCCTAAATATTCTTCGTTATTTGCTAGAATTGCTTTCTCTATCGTAAATTTTCTTTTTTAGTCCTATGTTTCTTCTTTATTTGATAGAATCGCCTTCTGTAATTAGGTTCCGTTCTTTATTATTGATTTTTTTTTCTTTGCTAGGCTTTCTTTCTAAATTTGCTAGAATCACCTTTTCTATTGGTAGTTTTTTTTTCTTGTTTCTAGGTTCGCTTCTTTGTTTGCTAGGCATTCCTTTTTACTTACTATAATTTTTTTTATTCTTAAATTTTCTTCGTTATTTGCTAGAATTGCTTTTTTTGTTGTTAATTTTCTGATTTTATACTATGTTTCTTCTTTACTTGCTAGAATCGCCTTCTTTAAGGTTATTTTTATTTTTTTGGCAAGGCTTCCTTCTTTATTTGTTAGAATCGCCTAATTTTTTTTAGTTTTTCTTTCTGATTACTAGGTTTATTTCTTCACTTGCTAGAATTTTCTTCTTTCTTGCTAAATTTTCTTCGTTATTTACAAAAATCTTCTTCTTTAGGGTTAGTTTTTCTTCCATTGCTCTTTCTTCTTCATTTGCTAGAATCGCCTTCTTTAATGTTAGTTTTTTTTCAATGTTTCCTTCTTTATTTGCTAGAATTTACTTCTTCATTGTTAGGTTTTATTTATTAACTAGAGTTTTTCCTTCTTTACATTTTTGTTTTCTTATTTATTTGCTAGAATTTTCTCCTTTATTGTTATTCTGTTTCCTTCTTTAATGTTAGGTTTCCTTTTTCTTTGCTAAAATTTCCTCCTTTACTGTTATTAAGTTTCTTTCTTTATTATTAGTTTTTTTTTTTTGCTAGGCTTTCTTTCTAAATTTGCTAGAATCAACTTTTTTATTCGTATAGTTTTTCTTTCTTATTTCTAGGTTCGCTGCTTTGTTTGCTAAAATTTTCTTCCCTTTGATAAATTTTCTTCGTTATTTGCTAGAATCGCCTTCTTTATTGTTATTTTTCCCATTTTATTGCTAGTCATTCTTCTTTATTGTTTTTATTCTTTATTGTATTTATTTTCTTTCCTTCTCGAAATTACATTTAACAATCGAATCTGACTTTTATTTTAAAAAATAAAACAGAAAACTGATATTACACATTAGAAGAGCAATAAAAAATAAAAAATAAACAGACAAAACAAATGAATTTGTGGTTCAGTTGAAATCTACATTTACTGCCCGCGAAGAAGTAATTTGAAAAACTAGAAAAGTTAAACATGAAAGAGAATGAAATTTGCGACTGTTACACTTTATGACTTCTAAATAAAGGATCGATATATACACGACAGTAACAATTTTCTTTCAATTATAATAGTTGAGCTCTGCCTATGGAGAGTAAAAATGCAGTAAAGGGGAGTAGAAGGGAGAAGTGAAAAGAGAACCGTAAAACATTTATATCACCCGTGAATATTGATTTTTATATTATCATTATTATTACTATTTTTTACATATAAGCGATATTGATTTAAAAATATATTTTTTCACGATTAAAAATAGAACACAAGATGGAGAGAGAGAGAGAGAAAAAAATGAGAAGAGAAGGAGGACGCAGAGATTATTTCCGAAGTTCTGCTCGGAAAAAGGGGGACAAGCGTATCCATAGCAGTAACGTGACCGAAATTACTCCTGTAATTGCGTAATAACACCCCGTGTTGCTCTCTCTCAACATGGCAATCGCTGCTGGCACGAAAGAAATCTCCGGTAATAAGAGTGTATACTTTGTAGGATAACTACGCGCCTTATAACCGTGGGGGCCCCTTTTCACTGGTTTGCTTATGCGCGCGGACCCACTACCGATCATTATTATAATTATCAAAGTCGTTTCTTATATATCCATCGGAACCATTATTCTGGTATATATATATATGTATACCACAATAATGGTAGATATACATACACATACAAAAAAAAAAACACTATAAACATGAAAATAAAAAATATATATAATATAATATATATTATAAACATGAATATATTTTTATATATTATTTTAATATAAAATATAAAAAATATATTTAAAAAGAACAATGTATATACATATATAGTTTTTTGTGTTTACATAGAAGTAAAGAGGGGGAATTCTTGCCTTATGACACTAGAGAGAGGCGTGCGAAAGTACAGTCACGATTTTTGAGACTACGATTTATTTATGTATGACTGCATCAAAATTCAGGTGCTACACTATAAATAGGAATCATCTTTTGTTTCATCCAAGACCTTGGACAATTCCCCCTCCGCTTCTTTACAAAAAAAAAAAAAAAAAAAAAAAAATGTATTCGCATACGAATATATTTTGAGTATATTATAGTGAAACACATCTGTGACCAAGAACTATATAAACACGTACTTCAAGGACAAAACGACAAAATTATATATACAAATACTTAAGATCAAATTTTTTAGATTTAAATTAATAAGTTCACTAGACTGATACTAAAAATTTCCATACTGGAAAAAAAATTTATTTTATTCAAAGAACCGATTACTTTTCTATTATCAAATATAATAATTATAATTATTATTATGGAGTTATGAGAACACACTGTAAAAAATTTATTTAATTAAAATAACCAATTATTTGTCTAATATCAAATAAATATTTACTTGAATCAAATAATTTTTATATTTGAGTCAATTAAATATTGTATTTGGATCAATAATTTCAGTATGTGAAACAGATGCTATTTAATTAAGAGGAGACTTCGATTTAAATCTTCCATGAAATTATTTTTATATAGTAATTTTTTTTAGAGAAAATCAATAGTCAGAAAATAAAATCAGACAGAAAATATTCTGACCCTTCTTGGATTTTTATTTTTCTTAAAAATTGATAGATTTTAAAATCCGTCAGTAATTTTGTTGAAAATATGTTTTTGTATCTATGGTTACAATTCTTGTTGTTATTTGTTAATTATAATTTATTATTATAATGTTGGTATTATTTGTTAATCTTCAAAAAAATTACAGAATAAAAAAATTAATTTTTCCAATTTTTGAAGAATTTTTTTGAAAAAAATATTGTTTTTAGGTTGAAAGTTCTAAAAAATTCAATTTTTATACAATTTTTTATATGTAAATTCACATGTTTATTTTTCTAACTAATTTCAAATCATAATTTTATCATAATTTTTTTATATTTTAAAAAAGTATGACTTGAAATTAGTTAGAAAAATAAACAAGTAAATTTTAATATAAAAAAATTTAATAAATGGTATTTTTAGCATTTTCTACTTAAAAACAATGTTTTTTTTTCAAAAAAGTGCTTCAAAAATTGAAAAATTAATTTTTTCATTCGATAATTTTTTTGTAGATAGATACAAAAACATATTTTCTACATTACGGATGGATTTTAAAATCTATAATTTTTTTTAAGAAAATTAAAAATCCAAAAAGGGTCAGAATATTTTCTGCTCGATTTTATTTTCTGACCATTGATTTCCTTTCAAAAAATTACTATAAAAATAATTTTATGCCATAGTTTTGTATTTTATATAAAGAAGTTAAATTAAATTTTAAATTCTATTTACTTGAGGCTTAAAGAATTTAATTTTTAATATTTTAAAGAAAAGTTGTATTTGAATAAAAAATTACAATTTACTATGATTAAGAAATATTTTTTAATCGTTTCTCATTGACAGAAAATTGTAATTTTTGTAATTCAAATCCAACTTTTGTTTATATGTTTAAATTATTAAAAATTAAATTCTTCACATATTCTGTAAGCTGTTCCACTAAATAGAATTTAAAATTTAATTTAACTTTTTCGAATAAAATACGAAATTATGACAAGGGACTAACTTTTTTTCCCATTTCTTAGTCAGTTATTTAATATTAGGCGCATGGGTGGCGCTAGTGTTCTTTTTTAAAAAATATCGGGGGTCCAACCTTGACTAAGGTCCAACCCAGACTATATTCCTCTAGTAATAATTCTATTTAAAATAAAAAATTATAAAAAAAATTGCTAAATGATTAATATTCTAGAAAGGAGTAAAATATAAGAACTACTCAAAAAATATGTTTTAAAAGTAGTAAAAATAAAAAATTTTTAGTTAAACTAAGGAAAAGAATTTTAAAAAATTGAAAAAAAGAAGCTAACACTACGCGGTATTCCCAAGCGGTCACCCATCCAAGTACTAACCGCGCTCAACGGAGCTTAACTTTGGTGATCGAACGAGAACCAGTGGATTTCTCCGGGATATGAGCGTTAACTGAGAATACTTTCATCGTTACTTGAGAAAAATTTTTTCCTCGAGAATAGTATTTACAGAAATGTTATTTTTGTTTTATAAACGCAAGGCTGGATTTTATTTTCTAATTTTTAAAAATTATCAAATTAAAGACTACCAAATTAAAAAAATTATCGAAAATTGAAAAAAATTGCTATATAATAAGTATTCTCTTGCAATAAATTGTAAAGTATCAAAATTTTAAGGTATGAATATTATTAATGAAAATTTCCTTTTTTTCAAATGATTCTTGAGAATCATTATTAACTATTAAAGCTTGCAAAGTGAGCTTGCAGAAAAATGTTCTCATAACTCCATAATAATAATATTTCAAATAATAATTATAATTCCAGTAGTTATTATTTGAACAATTATAATTCAAATAAAAATTATTTAAACAATTATAATTCAAATAATTATTATTTAAACAATTATAATTCAAATAATAATTATTATTCCAATCGTTATTATTTAAACAATTATAATTCAAATAATAATTATTAGTCCAATAATTATTATTTAAACAATTATAATTCAAATAATAATTATTATTCCAATAGTTAATTTAATTTAATTTAATTTTTTTTAAATTAATATTCAAAAACAAAGTGTTTCTAAGGATATCAAATTGAGACAAAAAACGAATTAAAATGTTGCTTCGCAACACTTTTGATTTGTTTTTTGTCTCAATTTGATATCCTTAGAATTCTGTGTAATTATTATTCAAACAATTATTATTCAGCAATTCCTATTCAAAAAATTATTATTTAAAATAATTATTACTCAAACAATAATTATTATTCAAATATTTATTATTCAAAAAATTAAATTGTTAATGTTCATTGTTAAATTGTTAAATTGTTAATATTCGTTAACATTTCGTAATCTAATTTAAAATTTAAAAATGAAAACAGTGGAATGCATTTGTTGAATTATTTTTTAAATTCCTGTGCTTTCAGATATAATCTCAATGGAGGGAAGAGCAATTCAGCTCGATGCTCGAATGGCGTTGCCAAGGGGGCAAGATTAAAGTCAAGGGGAGAGGGACGTTTGCCATGTCCTTTGGGCAGACTCCCCCAGACTTCCCTTTAGTGGACTCGGTTGACCGCAAAGTCCATTGTGAGCGTGAGCTCAGGGTCGTCGCTTCAAATGGTTCAGGCATTTTCTCGCAGATGGCAGCAGCAAACGACAGTAGTTTTTTCTTCTTTTTATTTCATCAAATTTCACCAATCAAATTGAGATCCTGCAATTTCTCCAAAAAAAGAAAAAACAAACAAAAAAGGAAGGACGTCATCCCCTTTCTTTTATTTAAACCCAAAAAAAAATAAATAAAAAAAATATCTAATTATTAATTCAATTAAATTAATATTAACTAACTATTACTTAATAATTCCCTTTCTTTTATTTTTAGTTTATTATTATAGTTCTTTTTTATTACCAAAACAATTAAAAAATTACTTATCAATTAAATTAAACGACTTAATATTAATTATTAAATAATTAATTTCATTTGAACCGAAAACGGTAATAAAAAAAATAATTATTAATTCAATTCAATTAGTTACTATTACTAAATGTACCTAGTTATTAATTAATATTGTATTTACCCTAATTATTAATTAATACCGAAAGTCGAGAGAAAGAATTACAATCGTAATAATAAGGAAGAAAAGTATTTCTCCATTTTCAAATAGAAATGGAAAAAAGCAAGTGATATTGGAAAAAAATGAAAAATCAATTACACAAGATTATTTTCATTGAATTATGTTGCATTCCTTGTACATAAGAAATCTCGTGAGAATAATGTGATATATAGTTTATAATAAAAAAAAAACCTATCAATAATTGTAATCATTTCGTGTATAATGTTTATTTGCGAAAGAATATTACACACAGAGTATAGAATATATAATGATGATGATTTATAAATTTGTTAGCGATTGGTAATTTTATATATTACTTTGGCAATTTTATGCATTACATTGAAAATTTTTCTACAATTACTTTGGCAATATTATCTGTTAATATTAAACAATAATGGTCATCGTATAACATTTGAAATGATAGGTGGAAATAAATTTTATCTACTCCCGGAGATTATATTGCGCACACGGTGATTTGTGTATTTATATTTATTCGAATGTTATGATAATTAAGTGAAGGTACTTTTGTTGTGCGCGGTCAAGGTCGTCAACTGAACTAGGAATCATAAATCAATATCGATTAATTGGGTATCATGCTAATTGGAATTTTTAAACACATTCTAGAATTGCTAATCGTTTTTTTCAATGTATAGAGTGTGTGGGAAATTGATTTTTGTATTTTAATTAGTACTCTGGTGGAACTATTTTATTATACTGTGTACTATTTGTACTATTAACTATGTATTTACCATTTAAACGTTGCTTATTACATGATACTATTTAGTATTTAATTCGTATTAAATAGTTACAACTTATTATTGAGTATTTACTATTTACTATTTGGTTTTCAATAGTTACTATTTAGTATTTACTAGTTACTATTTACTATTTAGTATTTAGTATTTATTATTCAGTATTTCCTAGTTACTATTTGCTATTTGGTATTTAGTATTTAGTATTTATTATTCAGTATTTCCTAGTTACTATTTGCTATTTGGTATTTACTATATAGTATTTACTATTGAGCATTTACCATTTTAATTAGTATGTACCAGTTAAGACACAATAGTAAATACTAAATAGTAAAAAATACACAGTAAATAGTAACTCGTAAATACTAAATAGTACAAATGAAATAGTAAATAGTAACTAATAAATACTAAATAGTAACTAGTAATGACTATATATAGTAAATACTAAATAGTAATTACTAAATAGTAATTAGTAAATACTAAATAGCAATTACTAAACATACTTAATATTAAATAGTATCTAGTAATTACTATAAATAGTAAATAGTAAATAGTAATTAGTAACTAGTCAATACTAAATAGTAATTACTAAATATACTAAATATTTTAATAGTAACTGGTAATTACTATAAATTGTAAATACTACATATTAAATAGTAATTAGTAAATAGAAATTACAATAAATAGTAAATACTAAATATTGAAAAGTAATTAGTAACTAGTAAATACTAAATAATAATTATTGAATATACTAATTATTAAATAGTAACTAGTAATTAATATCAATAGTAAATACTAAATATTAAATAGTAACTAGTAATTACTATAAATAGTAAATACTAATTACTAAAAAGTAAATTTTAAATAGTAAATATTAAATAGTAATTACTAAATATATTAAATATTAAATAGTATATAGTAATTACTATAAAAAGCAGGGACCGTCACGAAGCAAAGGTATCGTGTCGGTATCGTGTCGCTACACGATAGGATTCAGCCACGGAGAAAAGTATCGTGTCGCGACACGATGCCGACACGATACCGACACGATCCGATTTTCGTATCGTGTCGCATTACATAAATAGCCGAATCAATTAAATGACACATGGACAATCACATTATACAAAAGTACAAAATA